>NC_048218.1:172066474-172066724 GCF_002007445.2 Ailuropoda melanoleuca
CTTTTCAACAATTCCTTGGCGATTTGGGGCCTTTTCTGGTTCCACACAAATTTAAGGGCTGTTTGTTCCATTTCTTTGAAAAATGTCATTGGTATTTTATACTTATTGGCAATTTTTACTTATAATGTTCTTAATAATTCACCTGTAAAACTTTGCAATAACTTTTGTCAGCCTCTCTTTTACCAAATGGCATTTTCCATTCCACATGTTCAATAAAAGAGAGCGCTCGATGTTGCTGGATTTCTAATGG
>NC_048218.1:172066824-172113687 GCF_002007445.2 Ailuropoda melanoleuca
TTACCAAATGGCATTTTCCATTCCACATGTTCAATAAAAGAGAGCGCTCGATGTTGCTGGATTTCTAATGGAGTATACCTTATTTCTTGAAGCATTGATGCATACAGATCTCAAAGATTCAAAGAAACAGAACGTCCTTCAATAAAGCAGGTGATTGTTCGGAAGGAAGATGTTACTTCAAAGTTAGATGAGAAAAAGAATGCCTTTCCTGGTCAAGTTAATATCAAACAGAAGATGCAGGTATGTACTTCTGTGGAAAGGAGATTTGGAATGTCTGCTGTACATTCCTTAAGGACAAGGGCCCAGCCTTATTCATCTCTACACGCTGAGTGACTAGAGCATTGTCTGAGACATGAGAGCTCTGTAAATTGCTCTTGAATTCAGTGTAACTTGAGAAAGGAAGGTCTTTGTTGGAAACGTTGGAAGCTTATTCGATATTCCCGAAATATTTAAACATGTTTGTCATAAATATCCTTAAAGTAGAACTATAAATGGGATGGTGGTGAAGTGTGAAACTTATTTTGCTCTTATAGGTTCTTTTATGCTAAGGAAGGCATTTTCAAAAGTATAACATACATGTAATTTAAATAAAATGAATCAGATAATTTCTAAATCTTTACTACTTTGTTGAACATAGCCCCAATTATAATTTTAATAAGTATGAATGGAAAGTCTTTTCATAAGAAAGAATGTTTACAGTGTAATTATTATAGCATGTTGAATGTTTTTGGTGCAGAGTGTAGATACCTGAACGGTGAAACAGTAACATTTTGACTTTACTCTCTGGATATTTTGGAAATTATCCAGTAGGCTTGGTAAGAACTGAAGTTTAAATAAAGTAAAAGTGGAGATTAAAAATGTGAGTTTTTTCCTCCTTTTGTTGGTTTCCCTAGGAACTCAATAATGAAATAAATTTGCAGCAGACAGTAATCTATCAAGCTAGCCAGGCCCTTAACTGTTGTGTTGATGAAGATCACGGAAAAGGGTCACTAGAAGAAGCTGAAGCAGAAAGACTTCTCCTCATTGCAAGTACGTGGGATACACTTGAAACAGGTCCCACAGAGTTTCAAACCAGGAAAGACTCATTTTGTCTAGGATAGTTAGAAATCTCTATTTTAAAGAAAGGGCTTTTTCTATTTCTGTTGATCTATGTTTCTGTTTGTTCTTATAATATTTGTGAATACTCTGCACGTAAAATAAAATGTAGCTTGCAGGAAAGGTAAAAGGAATTGAAATGCATTTGAAGAAATGTAGTTGTGAAGAGTATGCCAAAAATGAATATAGGAATATATTTATATGTGTGCGTGTGCGTATTTGTACACACACACTCTGTTTCTGCACCTAGCTATCTCCACGTAGCTAAAAAAGTATGTGAATTTTGTTGTGTATGTGTAGTGACGGATGACAGGGCCTCTTAGCGTGGAGAGATTATACCACACAAGAAAACTGGCAAAAAGTTCAAGCATTAAATTATAAGCACACTGTAAACAGATGAGTAGTCAGGGTTTTCCCCAACTGGCTACCAGCTGCCTGTATAAAGAAGCACTGATCTTGTCTTTGATCTTAAGTACATTTGCCACATCAGTGCACTTTCTTGAATTGGTCTCATGTAGAAACAGTTGCAGTTTTCATATTTGTGACTTTGCGTATTTTTATATAGCTGAGAAGAGAGCACTTTTGATTGACGAGTTGAATAAATTGAAGAATGAAGGGCCTCAGAGGAAGAATAAGACTGCTCCCATTGCCGCAAGTGAATTTGTCCCATCCAAAGGATCAGTTACTTTGTCAGAAATCCGCTTGCCTCTAAAAGCAGATTTTGTCTGCGGTACGGTTCAGAAACCAGGTATGGTGATTTTTATTTGCATCACTTCTAGATCCTGTGTTAAATTATGAACCTTACCTAGATAGGAATTATGCAAATGGGAGCAAATAGAGCATACAAAAGGATGCGCAGCTTGTATCTTGGGCCCTTAGTTCCTTTAATGAAGATATATACATAAAAATAACCAAGGGGAAATTTCATTTTTGGGGTTGCTGATCCACACGGTAACACACATGGCTCTAACTGAAAGGAAGGTGAGTTAAACATAGTTTGGTGTTTTTTTTTTTTAGATTTTGTTTATTTGAGAGACAGCAAGAGAGAACACAAGCTGGGGGAGGGGCGGAGAGAGAAGCAGACTCCCCGCTGAGCAGGGAGCCTGATGCAGGGCTCTATCCTGGGACCCTGGGATCATGACCTGAAGCAAAGGCAGACGTTTAACCAACTGAGCCCCCCGGGTGACCCTAAACATAGTTTTGAGCATAAAATACTTTCCTAAGATGAGATCTTGAGACAGCAGATCATTCCACTTTCATTATTTAATTTTATAGTGGAAAGTATTGGGAAATTGAAGAGAATCTACATTACTTACTCTTTTCTGTTTAAAATTCATCCCCAAATCTTGAATTATTGGTTGTAGAGGTGAAGATGACCACTACAGTGAAGATGATTCTATTGAAATTGTTATGCCTTTGTCACTCTGGATTGAATAAGTGAACTTTTCTATTCGATGATTAATTACAGCAAAGTGGGCAAAGGAGACACAGGGATCTGAAAACAGGGCAGGGTATTCATATAGAAGCTTAATAAAATCAAAGTTTCTTTAAATTTTGGTGAAGTTCTTTTAACATTCTTTTGTATTTTCATTTGCATGGACCATTCTTTTGGAGGAGAAGGAGGGCTAGACATAGGTGAGAAGTGAATATAAGGTATAGGGAAAATAAAGAATGGAGATGTTTAAAAGTTGGAGCATTCTTGTAGGAACAAGGTAACGTAGGTTCTGATTGTTTGATTTTGGTGTGGTCTGGAAGAAATCTATTGGTAATATAGTATGTACCTTGGGACGTGGGTATTTACTAACAGTGAAGAAAACATTCTGTGTTTCTATTAGAATTTATCTCTGAGTAACTTTCACAGAAATATAGTATTTTAATCTCAGTTTTGAAATAATAAACTATAATTTCCCTTTTGAGGAATATATTGTTAGCTAAAGATTTAGGAATCAATAGGTAAAATTTAAAGTCAGCAGAAATTAAGGGATACGGAGTGACGTTATTTCAGTTCATTTAAATGATAGGGAGAGACCTTGGTGATGCTTATTGATGATGAATATGACTGTCCGCTTATGTACGTATTAGCTTTTTGTATCTGGAAAGTTGATTTTAGTAATTTTTAGATAAATTACATTAATTAATCACAGTATTACTTTTTCCTTTGGTCTTCCAGAATGCTGATTAGCCAAATCTGATTTTGCTTGTGCTTATGATGTAATGTGATTACTTTTTTGCAGATGCAGCAAATTACTATTTCTTAATTATACTAAAAGCAGGAGCTGAAAATATGGTAGCCACACCATTAGCATGTACTTCAAATTCTCTTAATGGTGATGCTCTGACATTCACTACTACATTTACTCTGTAAGTAAATTAGGCTTTTGACAGTTTAAACACATTTTTCTTTTAATAGAGACTACAGATGGAATGTATAGTGTTTGAAATGTAGTATCTACATTCTTATATGGACAAATAACTCCATTTCAATTTGTTGATTTAAATCTTTTACATGTTTCTGATATTTCTTTCACTGAATAGCACATTTCTTCCATGTGATTATAAGTATTTAATGTTTTGAGATATATATATAAAATATAAATATATATTACATACGTAACGTAAAAATATTTAAGGCCCAGATATGTTATGTAAATATATATAAATAAATATATATATAAAATCTGGACCTTAATTTCTTATATATATGTTTTAAATCTTAAATGTACTTAATATTCCAACTCCCTGAAAAGATGTATTTAGTGTCACAAATTTATTGTGAAAATACAGAGTCAAAATCCAGTTAGAAAAAAAAGTGCTTATTAAAGATCTTGTTGTAAAATACTGAAGCAAAGATTTGACTTGTGTTAGAGGAAAAATAGACTGTTCATATCAATTTTTATGTTCTTTAATGGTTTATAATAACTGCCTGTAGTTAAAAACACTGTGAATTCCTTTACTCCCAGAATAATGCCACACTATCAGCGGCATCATTTTTAATGGCATTAAGTCTATGTTACCCTTACTGTTTTATTTAATGATTTATTTTTCCAGGCAAGATGTGTCTAATGACTTTGAAATAAATATTGAAGTTTACAGCTTGGTAAGCAGTGAAAGCTTTCTGAAATAACCAATATTATGTTTTTCTTAGAAATATTAGCTCTTAATACCTAATTATGCTTTGGGTTTGTGTATAGGTACAAAAGAAAGATCTCTCAGGCCCTGATAAGAAGAAAAAGGCATATAAGTCCAAGGTGAGAATGATCAGAAACAATAGCTATATCAGTTTTAATTGCTTCTACATTTATTTGACAACCAGTTTGTATAACCTGCTAAAATGTCTCCCAAGCCTTCCTCCTGCACTTTTTTTTTTTTTTTTAAAGATTTTATTTATTCGACAGAGAGAGAGACAGCCAGTGAGAGAGGGAACATAAGCAGGGGGAGTGGGAGAGGAAGAAGCAGGCTCATAGCAGAGGAGCCTGATGTGGGGCTCGATCCCATAATGCCGGGATCACGCCCTGAGCGGAAGGCAGACGCTTAACTGCTGTGCCACCCAGGCGCCCCTCCTCCTGCACTCTTTGCCTGCCACGTCCTCCGTGAAGCAGGACTCAGGACTGACCTGCACGCGGAAGCAGTAGCATTTGCAGGTTGACTTCCAGCTGTCCACATTTCCCCGGAAATGTGCTTTTCCTAAGTCATCATCTAGCAGAATTTTATTTTAGTTCTAATAAAAATTGGAATGACAGTATGGGGAAAGCCTTAATAGAGGACTCAAGTATAACGTTTTCATATTTCAGGATTATTTTCTATGTGAGAGCATCTCAAGGTTGGTTAGTTTTAAGCTCTGAATCATAATGTTTAGCAGGAAAGACACTGTTATCTTTTCTTCTAGGCGATTACCCCAAAGCGACTTCTTACATCTATAACCACTGTAAGTAAATTCTTGAAAAATTTAGCTCCCTTGAGAAATCTGCATCTTACACACAGGACTGTAAATGGGTTAGCCATTTCTAATCCCTTAGCACTGTAGAAATCTTTAAAATATACTACTGGGGAGGAAATCTCTGATATTTAAGTAGGGGAAAATACTGTTTTCTGAAATGTAGCCTTTGCAGTGTTAAAGAGTTTAATGTTTAATATTTAAATCTTTGTATCAAATAAAGAAAATAACATGCTTTTTTTTTTTTTTTTTAAAGAAAAGCAGCCTTCATTCTTCAGGTGAGTGGATCATGAACTATTTCAAACAACAGAATAAGGAAATGAGCTAAGCAACAGCACACATCCTCTATGCAAACAGGCATCTTGATAAGTGTTCACCTTAGTCTCCTTTGAGTAATATTTTCTGTATGGTTTTTAGTAACATATAAGATTACTGGCCAGAATGGCATGCTGTCAGATGTCGTCACAGGCTGCCAGGCATCACGTCATTCTGGCTCTAGCAGGCAGTACCCGTGTGATACCCAGTCACCCGGCCACCGCTGCAGCCGGTGGCTTCACTCTTCACCCCAGCTTCTGTCGGTTCTGTAGATTTGTTTTGTGCTTTCCACACTGTGGATGGACTTGACTTCTCTTAACTTTACTGATCACGACTGGCATTGTATCACGTCAGAGAAGCATCCTTCTAGTTCTCTGGAACCTGGGTGCCAGGAAGCCAGGAAAGGCATTCTCTAGAGTGGCTTTCGGCCTGAGTTTTCCAAAGGGGATTAGAATGGCGCTCATTCCACTGCCTCCTTTGGCTTCTGGTCTCTTCTTGGCACAAGAAGGTAACTAAGAAGAACTTTGCAGAGACGGTCTCTGCTGCTAATCATGTCATCCTAGACTAGAGCAGTGAAGCCTTTTCACATCTCTTTTAGGAAAGCTGCTTTATGTATACATTTTTAAGTTCTGTGTCCTAAAAATACATCATCCCAAAGGAGTGATAAGGAATGTCTATGCTACCTCAGCTAAGTTAAATATAAAGTACTCAACGGTTTTCTTTCATTCTTTAGAGATGGAGGAAAATGAGGCAGTTTCTCTGTGACAACTTACTTTCTTTCTTTTGGGCTATGGTGAAGAATTGTTATTTACACTCACAGAAGTCGCTCGGAACTAAACTTCATTTCCTTTCTCTACAGTCATGGCCAGTCCAGGCGGTCTCAATGCTGTGCGCACCAGCAACTTTGCCCTGGTTGGATCTTACACGCTGTCATTAGCTTCAGTAGGAAACACTAAATTTGCTCTGGACAAGGTACTCCCAATTTATGTATTTATTTACTTTTAGAAAAATTGGGTCAATGGAAATGCCCCAGCACTTTCAAGTATTTGAAATCTTCGGCTGAAAATGTATGTTCTTAGAATTGTACATTTTAACTAGGCATGGGTGTCCCTACATTTTTGATGTTGGAAGTATTTCTCTCTTGTCTCTTAATAGTTAAATCTTCAAAGTAGTGTACACTGATTTATTTTAAATGTTACTTCTGACTACAGGAGTATTATTACTTCTGCATGTAGATGTTAAGCTTACAGTTTTAAACATGGTAACTTTTCCATTTGAACTGATATTTTGAAATGAATACTATATTAGAGATTTAGTTTTGACAAGATAGGGAAGGATAGGTTACTTTCTTAGAAGAGTACTCATGAATCGAAGGGATTTCTTTCCCATACTTTCCTCCCCAAATTAAAAGCTTCAAAGTTCACATCTGTGTTCTCTCACTATTGAGTGCTTTTTCACCGTAATGTGGTATGACTTAACTTTTGATAGACAACAAGACCATTTAAAGAGTGAGAGAACTAGTGGCAAACTTTGGTCCTTGGGCTGACTCCTGTGGTGTAATACAGGGATATTTTTAAACATTTTAAGAGGTTTTCCTAGTCAGAATATGGAGGTGAGGAAGTATAAAAATTAGGAGGCCTGGCTTCTAGTATTGGCCTTGCTAGTAATTTCCTTTTTAACATTGAGCAAGGTCATTTCATTACTCTGGGATCTTGTTTTCCCAGTAGAGAATATTAGGTTGGATTAAAACAATCTACCTTTAAACTTCTATGAAACATTTTCCTTTTAGTTGATAGACAAAAAACAACCTTTGAAATTTTAATTATTGTTAATGCATAAATGTTTTAACATGCTTATTTAAAAGAATGTATATAACTTTTTATTTAGTAATTCGGCTAGTTTAACAAATTGAGTGATTTTGGGTCTTTTTTTTCTTTTTGTCTTTTATTTTGTTTGTTTTAGATAAATTATGATGTAAAAGAGCGAGAGCTACTGGGCTATATGTTCCAGGAAAAGGTTGCCATATTTTCTTTGCTTGAAACTAATGAGCTTAAATAATCAATCCTGATGTTTTGGGTCATATGTATTCGTTTCACTAACCACTCTCATGTGTTCTTGGTTATTTTAAATAATTAAAGACATGATGTACATTATTCTTTCTTTAGATTCTTGCAGATGGGCATCTTTTCCTTTACTCTCATAGTTCTTTAAAGCTTTTTTTGATAGTCCTCTTCCTTTTTTTCATGCATGTTTGGTACTTGGCCTTTTCTCCTTTATTCTTTTTTCACATTACAATTCCTTAAGATTCTATAGTCACTTGGACTTTGATTTTCCGGGTACTAAAATACCAAATTAATAACTAACACTAAAATGTATTCAGTGTATTCAATTGTCTAAAACTAAAATGTCTTCAATATTGTTGACCTCCCCTATATTGAAAGAGCTATTGGTGATGTTTCAGATAAAACTGGTTTCAGCTGGCTAATAGATATATTGCTATGTAGGTGATGCTTTGTTTACTGATTTTGAAATTAAAATGCATTTAACACTAAAATTATACTAAATATAATCATGTTTTAGAAGGGTTTTTTTTTTTTAGGATTTTTAATATCCTTGCAAAGATCAATTGCAAGCATTCTGTGGGTATATAGAAATTTACAAAATGCCAACTTGTCTACATGTGTAAGAGATTTTTTTTAGTATTTAAAATCAAAGAGATTTTAATGATGTATGTTAAATATAGACTGGTCTTAAAATTGGGTGCCATTTTAATTCAAAATATCACACAAATTAATAAAAATCTGGTATTTCCATTCTCTTAATTTCTTTGAAATTAAAACTTAAATAGCCGACCACATGGTTCAGTACAAAATCAAATCACTCAATTTAATCAGTTGTGTCTAATACGCTAAAGTCTCTTTCTGAATCAAATACAGTATATCAGATATAAAATTTGTCCCAAATGTGCTTTTGTGAGTGGCAGGAAGAAGAAATATTTATTCTAATACTTTATAGTTGATGTAGGAGAATATTTAAAATAGTTAAGTTAGATGTTCTTTCGTTGGTGAGAAAAATGGAAGACCTTCTATACTCATATAATAACCCTACTTAATTGACTTGGAGAAAATAGACAAGTCACCCATGTCCTCCCAGATACCAGTGATAGAAGGGAGTGTTTGCTTATTTTATTGGTGCTGTGACTAACAATACAACAGTCACAAAGGTTATCTCTGAGATCACCTTCAGAATGGAATTTGTATTGAAGCTTACCCAGACTGTTTGCTCTATGGATTTAGGATACCACTGAGAGCAACTGCCTTCCTATTTGAGGTTAAATCTGGCATCCTGCAATTTAAATTATGAATCTCAATGAGTCACAGGCTCTCAAATCCTTTCTTTGCATAGAGTCCAAAATAGCCGTAGATTTTATTACCCTTTCATGGATAAAGGGAGAAGGACATCTCACCGCCCATCTTTTGACTTAAAGAAACCTCATAGGTATTTAGTATGCCCATTGGCTCAGTGTAATTATTAACAGTACTCCCCTCTCTCAGAAATATTCCTCTGTACGAAAAATTACAGCCACCCTGGTTATAAGTTAGATTTTATAGCTCTTAACAATAATCTTAGAAGTGTGAATATCTTCAAAGACCCTTTTGTTAAACAGAAAACAGAACAGGATCATACATTGTCACACTGTTTCTACTCTCAGCAGGGATAGTGATATTGACCCTTTTGTGAATATTCTCAATTTACCTCATCAGGACAAGCTTCTGACCAAGAATATTGTCAGCTTTTCACAGCTGTAGAGTAAGAGTGAACATTTTCTTCTAGTTTTTATGAGATTCTTTTTACCAGCAGCATTCTCTGGGTTTAACGTGGAATTCTATGAATTAGCATTGAGAGCCTTAGGAACTTAAAACTGACAATATGGAAAAGAGCGAGGGAATTTATAACAAGAGGGATAATGAGGCACATGATGTTTTGATTGTACATTATGGAGACCTTTTAAATTCAGAAAGTTAGATGTTTGTCTCATGGAATTAGTCTCTTGAAATCTATACTTGCTGGCCAAGATTTCCCCCTTTAACTTATCTTTATCGTGTTGGAGGACTGAGTTGTTGGAAACTAGCTTTACACCCAAAAGAAGTTTTTTCCACTCAAAAGTAACTTCTCTTAGGCTTTTCTGGTACCTTAGGACACATTTTGCTAAAAGATGCACAAAATAAATCGAGATAAAGCACAGACGCTGACAGACACAGTTCAGAGCTCTGGCGGCTTGATGCTGAGATGCTGCGTGTGGTCCCCAGGGAAAGAGCTGGGTGCCACCCTGGCTGTGTGTTGCCTCCACAACAGCTAGCTGCAAAACCATGCTAAATGCTGTTCTTGCTTTTGGGCTTTTCTCGTAAAAGTGAAAATCCTCTTCAGATTTCTTTCATTTAGCAAAAACAGGCACTAACGTAAGTCTGTTGTAAAAGTGAAGGGGGCAGGCTTTTGAAAATCCAGGGGTTGCCTGTGTACCATATTTTCTTTCTGTATTTTTTTTTTAGTAGAAAAACTAGGTATTTATTTGGCCAAACCGTATCCTTTTAGCAAACATTTGTTGAATGCCTGGATATAAGTTGGCAGTAGGCTATGAGAACAAACATGAAAAAGACATGAAATTGTTCTCAAGAATCTGCTGTGCAAAGTGCGGGCTCTGGCTTCAGGCACAAAAGAGACCATACACGGGGGAGTTTCAGGCCTGGCAGGCAGACCTCCTGCTTTGAGAAGAACAAGATCTGGGGGGCCTAGAGTAGTTCTCATACTCAGAAGTGGGGAGAAGGGATTCGGTACCGTATTGTCTGTATCCATTCATCTGTTGAGGGACATGTAGGTGGTTTGCCCCACTTGCTGTTGTGAAGGATGCAGTGAACACCGGTGTGCACGTAGTCCCTGAGAATCTGGTTTTAATTCTTTTGGATAAATACCTCGAAGTAAGATTGTTTGATTCTGTAGTAGTTCTATTTTTAATTTTTTGAGAAACCTCACTGAAAAGCATTCCATTTTGGTAAGGTCTAATATATCTGTTTTGTTGCTCGTGTTGTTGCTCATGCTTTGTCGTCCTATCTGAGACACTCGCTGAATCCATGATCATGATTTACTCCTATGTTTTCTTCTAAGAATTTCATGGTTTTAGGTCATCGATCCATTTTAAGTTAAGTTTTGTGTATGATATGAGATAGGGAACCAACTTCACTCTTGTGTGTAGGTATCCAGTGTCCCTAGCGTCATTTGAGTACAAGCGTGCTCTTTCCTCATTGAATGGCCTCGGCACCCCTGTTGAAAATCAGTTGACCTTCTGGGCTCTCAGTTCTGTTCCTTTGGTCTATAGATCTTCCTTATGCTCTTACCACCGTGTTTTGATGACTGTAGCTTTGGATTAAGTTTTGGAGTTGGGAAGTATGATTCCTCCAATTTTGTTCACGTCTGTTTTGCATATAAATACTGGGGACCTTTTGCAATTCCATATGAATTTGGAGATCAGCTTTTCCATTTCTGCAGCTGTTCTTTATTGCTGAGTATTAGTGTATTAATTTACCAGTGGAGTATATTCTGTTGATGGAAAATGGATAAGCACACGTAATCTCTTCTTAAATCTGTATTTTCTTTATCACATTAACTTGGGACTTAGGGTTCTGTTTTTATCAGACTCTACCTTGAATGAATTTATTCTTCAAAAGCATTTGTTGCTAAGGAACCAGTGGCCTTTGGGGCCACCTGTTTTACATTCCAGCTTTAGAAAATACTGTGCTTTCAAAGCATAATCTCCTTTATTCATGATTTATACATGTTTTATCAAGAAAAAAATCATACTTTGAAACTGTTTTACAAATAACTTATCCTCTGTCTTTGCAGGTGCCCTTTTTATCTCCTTTGGAAGGTCATATTTATTTAAAAATAAAATGTCAAGTGAATTCAAGTGTTGAAGAAAGGGGCTTTCTGGTAAGTAACATCACTTATTTTCCTTTTTCCATGTTGTGAAGTATAAACTTGGTTTCGCATAGGAATGACAACCTACGTGATTACGTGATACATTGGTTCAGTAAAGATTTGTTGCCTCTACACCCTATGCCAGTCACTGTGCTGGTACTGGAATCTAACAGTCCACAAAAAATAATCCTTACCCTCAGAAACTTTAGTTTAATAGGGAGAAATACAAGTAAACTGGCAAGTGCAATGCTATGGTGTGATAGGTGGGAGCGAAGAGTGCCTGGGGGTAGCTGGTGGGACATCAGGTCTGGAAAATGGGTATAAGGCCTTAAAGAAAGCCACTGGAAGAAGTAGCTTGTAAACTGCTGAGTAAGTTAGCCAGGAAGAAAGAGAGGGAAGAAGTGCTCCAGGCAAAGGGAAGAGCATGTACGGTGGCCCGGAGGGCCCTCCCCTCTTTCACCCCAACCAAAGATAAGGACAGCATAGACAGCGGCAGGTAGTTCAGCAGGTGCTTAGGGTGTGGGTGTGTGTGGGGAGGAGGGGCAGGGAGGAGAGCAATTGTGGAGGACAGTGTGGTTAGGGGAGATGGGGCTGAGGGTTAAAGGGCCTTTGCAAGACTTTGGACTGTATCTTGAAGCCAGGGACGGATGCTTGTAGGATTTTAAGCAGAGGAGTAACATCATATTTGGGGTTTAGAAAAGTCATTCTGCCTGCCATGTGGAGGGGAGGTTGGAGACTGGTGGCCTTGAAGACTAGTGAGACAGTCACTCCACGAGAAGTGGTGGGGACTGTCCTGGAGAGATAAAGCAGGAGGGAGGGCAGGCACAGTGATTTGACTGGGAGGGAGAGGGAGTGGAAAAGCAGAAGTAAGGATGTCACCTAGATCCCTGCCTTGCACAACTTGTTGGGTGGCAGTAATGCCACCGAGATAAGGGATCTTGGGGGAGAAGCAAGTGTGCCTGTTTGGATAGAAAGTGTTTTTTGCCCCCCCCCCCATTTTAATGTGGAAAATTGCAGATATACAGCAATGTTGGTAGAATTTTATAACCAACACCCATATACCCACCATCTAGATTTGTGGGTTTAACATGTTTTACTATCCTTGCTTTATCATATACCTACTACCTAACCATCCTTTTAGCTACCCCTCTGGCCATTGCTGAAAATACCATATTTTGGGGGAAGAATTTTAAAGTATACTGGAGACATTAGCGTGTTCCTCCAAATCTCAAATGTACATCCCTATGTTTTGACGCATGCATACATCTGTATAACCCAAATTTCTACAACATTGCCCCAGAAAGTTCCCTCATGCCAGTTCCTTTATCCCCCAAGGTGGGAAGTTGGGATGAGTTCAGTTTTAAGTGGTGTGAATTTTAGATGACTCCAAAGATCTGAATTTGAAGCTCAAGATTGATATTTTGGTTGAGATGAAGATTTGGAAATCTGCATCATAGAGATAGTAATTGAAGGTCAGGGAGCATTGAGCAAAGCAGAACCAGGAGGAACACTAACTTTTAAACCATAGACCTAGAAAGAGAAGCTCTCAAAGGAGCCTACCAGGGAGCGCAGTGTGTCATGGTTGCCAAGAAAGAGAAAATCTGAAAGAGGGAGTGGTCAAGTTAGATCAGGACCTGTTATCAGAGACCGTGGGAGTCATTTATAAGGCAGAGAACAAAGCTGGATTGCAGGTGGTTATGGACAGGGAGGGAGGTAAGGAATGAGAGTACCAGCAGCTCTTGGAAACGAAGTTTGGCTGCGAAGGAGAAAGAGATAAGAGATAAGAGCATGGTACCTTAAGGGTGGAGGAGGGAGGATGTGGTTGACATTTTAATAAGATCAGAGAGACCTGAGAACCTTTAAATTCAAATGGTGGCTTCTAATAGGGCAGAGACATTAAAGATGCACTGGGGAAACTGCACTAGGGTTAAGGACTAATATGTGGAACAAGGTCATGAGAGTGAGAAGAAATAAGCCCCAAGCCTCCATTCACGGGATTGATCTTATTCAGACGTAGAGTTGACCCTTGCACAACACTTATGTGGGTCCATTTATACGTGGATTTGTTTCAATAAATACATGCAGTATGGTGAATGTATTTTTCTCTTATGATTTTCTTAACATTTGCTTTTCTCTGACTCACTTTATTGTAAGAATACAGTCTAAATATGTGTAACATGCAAAATACATGTTAACTGCGTATGTTACCATATGGCTTCTGATCAACACTAGGCTATTAGTTCAGTTCTGGTGGGTTTGGGGAGAGTCAAAAATTATATGTGGATTTTCGGCACCCCTAACCTCTGGGCTGTTTCAAGGGTCAACAGTATACTTTTTCCATTATCCGAGGAGAAATGTATGTGTGTAGCATACATAGAAGATTGTGGGTATGGTGCACAAAGCAGAGAAAATCTGATTGCTTTGGTTTTCTTTGTGAAGCAAGAATTGGAATGATACAAAGAATGTCACAAAATCGGTTTGCAATTGCTGTCAAAGGGGGCAGAAAGGAGCTCCGTGGCCAACGCGACCGTCAACTAGACTGCCTTGGTTTTTTTCACATGTACGTCCAGTAGATGGCACTCGATGTTCTTCAAGTGTTTTTATAAATTTCTGATGTGAAGGCAGTGTTTACCTCCTGACTTTCTCTTTTAATGTAAATATTTCAGTATTTTACTATAGATACCTTTAGCAACCGACAGACTCTGTTATGGCTGCTAGTTCATTTGCATATAATGTCTGACTGGCTGAATTTTTGAGTGCCGCTCTTAACTAGGCTAGTGTTAGTTTAACTAGGTTTGCTGTCTTGGGCCGTATACCCCATTCTTATCACATCCACACTTTAAAAATGTGGTATGAAACTACCCAGAACTCCCCCAAATATATTCTATCCCCTGCCAAACAGTGCCTTTTAATTACTTCTACCCTCTATAAAATAGAGATAGTAATTGAAACTAAAGTTGCTTGGTTCCGTTTTCCTTCCTGATATGCCAGGGACAGCTGGAAGGAAGGTGACTACCAACCAAAGAAACTTGCTAAGTGATTCTGAGATGGTGCTGGGCTATCTCTGCCTTGACTGAGGAGCAGCAAGTGGGCGAAGTTCAGGATTAGCTAGAAGGTTCCAGTTCTGCTTTGTGATTATGTGTTGTCATTTAGTTTCCTTGCCCGAACTTTCCTCAGCTATAAAAATGAAAATGTTGTCCTCTTCGTATTCTTCTCTGCTTACAGTTGTGTATAATAATAATGCGTTATTCTTACCCATCAAATTTTTCCTTGTCTATTAGCTTTATGATGTAAAGGGTGAGCATAAACATAAGAGGGAGCTGGTGAGTCATTTATACTAATTTGTGCTTGAGATTGAAATAGCAACATTCCTGTCTTTTATCCCCTGGGTGGTTGTGGGCCAGTGGTGCCTAGAGAAAACATGCCTTGGGGAGGAAAGAGGATAACTGGGGAGGAAGATATAAAGGAGGGGTAAGAGGATATATGGTTAGAGTAAGCTAATTAATTTGGGTTAATTAACTAAGCTAATAAATTTCAGATTTCATTCTTTTATGGAAAAATTTCTTCATACAAAGTAACTTTCCTCCATGGCCCGAGCTTGTACTCCTCTAACTCAAACCAACTTTTGGTAAATTCTCACACAAATTAGTGAATCGAGAAGAGTGTATGTCTGCTATCCTAAGGTTGGTGTAAGGCTTAGTTGATCCACGTGAATGTGGAAAAGCCGTAATGCATTCCGAAATCATACACAAAGATGCTTTCGGATTATCTGTATTAGCTAGGGTCAGCAACATGTTGCTTGCTCATTTTTATAAAGTTTTATTGGAACGTGGGCTCATTTGTTAACACACTATCTATGAGTGCTTTTGCATTACCCTAGCAGAATTGCATAGTTATGACAGACCTTTTGTCCCACAAAGGCTACAATCTTTACTCTCTGGTACTTTGCAGAAAAAGTTTGCCAACCTCTGATCTCTAGCATTGTTACATTTTACCTTGCTCTGTTCTTTAAAATAGTATTTCCGAAAGGAATTCCTTTTTCTTTTTAAATGCAAAGTAAAGACTTTTATGTGATTAAGGATCATTAGGACTGCAAGTAAAAAATAGTGAGGTGGGGGGAGCAGCTTCCACTTACACTGTTTAAATAGAAGTGCTGTGGAGGGGCGCCTGGGTGGCACAGCGGTTAAGCGTCTGCCTTTTGGCTCAGGGCGTGATCCTGGCATTATAGGATCAAGCCCCACGTCAGGCTCTTCCGCTATGAGCCTGCTTCTTCCTCTCCCACTCCCCCTGCTTGTGTTCCCTCTCTCCCTGGCTGTCTCTATCTCTGTCGAATAAATAAATAAAATCTTTAAAAAAAAAAAAAAGCACTGTGGGAAAAAAGCCCCATGTTGTTAGTTATATTTCCCAGAGTCCTGACCTTAACCTACATGACTGCGTCACCTCTCTTTAGAACGTAGCTTGTGTGTCTAAGGCATGAGCTGGCCTGACTGCAGGGAGATGCTACTCAGGTGTGCTTGCTGGCTCAACAGGGGCCAGGAGCTCTGATGTTTACCACAGTAATCAGTCAAGGCATAGAGAGAATCATGAGTTGACTCTTTTCTAATCCTGTTTTGTTCTAAATAGAAGTTAAATGCCAGTCTTTTGTATAAAATAAGTTGAAATAAGCTACATTGGTTTTGTCCACATATAAGGTATGATATTCTCATTATTCTACCCTACAACACTTACAGCACTTTTCTCTTGTTTAAGGAGCATTTGGTTTGGGACATGATGCTTTAAAAAGATCTGCTTTAAAAACATAATAAAAAAATATTATAATAAAAAAATAAAAATAAAAAGGTCTAAATTAGATAGAGGTATTTATTTGGAATGAATATCTGGAAGTTCTTAAGTGCTATATGCTTATAGATGATAATGAAATTCAGGGTCAATTTCTGAATGTTAGCAATCAGTGATTTTCATTACTAGAGTAAAAGATGGTGAAAATCGTGTAAGTGGATTTTGAGCTATGAAGTATGTCAACATATTAAAGTTTAACGTACAGATTGATCATTTAATCGATCCTCAAATTTCTAAAGTTAACATTTCATTGACTTTTCAGACCATATTTGAAGATGTTAGTGGTTTTGGTGCCTGGCATCGAAGATGGTGTGTTCTTTCTGGAAATTGTATTTCTTACTGGACTTATCCAGATGATGAGAAACGAAAGGTAATATTAATAGCCCTGGTCAGTGCTGAAAGCCCTGACTTTCATGTAGTGTTTCATGCAGAGCTTCCCGCTGGTCTCCACACCCACCCAGATTCCCCTTTGAGTATGTTTACTAAGCCATTAAAAATGTTCTTGCTGCAAGACCTATGTGTGTATTTGTGTAAAAATTTCATGTCTTTTCCATTCCCTGTGATTTGACCACTCTTAAAATACCTTAAGGCATGTATTTGTCTTTCTTTTCTCCTAGAATGTTTCATACTATTTTTTAATAACATTTTTAGCCAGAAATATGCTGAATTCACTTTTGTTTTTATTAATAGTTGACTTACGTAAATCTGGGATAAAACAGTAATGGAAAGCCATCACAGGAATATAGTGATTTTGATTTTTTTTTTTTAAAGATTTTATTTATTTATTCGACAGAGATAGAGACAGCCAGTGAGAGAGGGAACACAAGCAGGGGGAGCAGGAGAGGAAGAAGCAGGCTCATAGCAGAGGAGCCTGATGTGGGGCTCGATCCCATAACGCAGGGATCATGCCCTGAGCCAAAGGCAGATGCTTAACCGCTGTGCCACCCAGGCGCCCCCTTGATTTTGTTTCTAAAATTTGATAATAGGATTTTATGTGATAAATTGTATCTCATTTTTAAAGGTTTTACTATTATTGCTCAAGTATGATTATTTATTATCCCCAAACTGAGAAATAGAAATAAACAGAATTACAAAGTAATGTGTATTTCTAATTGTTGAAGCTGGTTGATGGGTTATGTGGAAGTTTACTATACTGCGCTTTTAATTTTGCATCTCTTTGAAGTATTCCATAACAAAGAGTTTATTTTTTAAGTTGGCTAAAAGCTCCAGTTGATACTTTTGGTTTCTGTTTTCCTAGCAAGAAACAATAATGTAATAAGTATGTTTCTCTAAACCTATTACAATTACATTTTAACTTTTAAATTAATGGCTTTTTAATTTTAGGTTTGTACCAACTTAAATCCTGCTTAATGCTTATTGATGTAAATGGTCTTATTTTCTATTAATTTGCTTTTAATTTGTTTATAAAGAACCCCATAGGAAGGATAAATCTGGCCAATTGTACAAGCCATCAAATAGAACCGGCCAACAGAGAATTTTGTGCAAGACGCAATACGTTTGAATTAATTACTGTCCGACCACAGAGAGAAGATGACCGTGAGACTCTTGTCAGCCAATGCAGGGACACACTCTGTGTCACCAAGTACGTATTAGGCTATAAATATAAACACTTCTGTCCGTAAGTAATTGATTGCCCACCATGTTCTTACCACTTTAAGAAATATCAGAGATGGTCCTTGTCTTTGAAATGAGTACAATCTTAATTAGGAAAGAAAACCCACACAATCACTAAGGGAACAATCTAATATTTAAATTAATATAGTTAAAAAAAAAGTCTAACATTCAAGCTGTATCTTAGCTAACCCTGTTTTCCAATATACTCACAGTGTATCCATTTTCAAGGCAGTCAGCTAATGTACTTTGGGTTAAGTTTGAAGATTTTGTGTATAATTGAGAAGGCAAGTATTATTTAAAGGGACTCCACATGTCCCTTCCTTTCCATCCCAAAAATGCCCTCAGTGAAATCAGGTGACTTGCAAAACACAATCTCAGGCTACTCTGCAAATTTCTGGTTGGAGAGTAAGAGAATAAACTGTTGGGAGTGAGGGCCAGCAAAGTTAAGTAACGTGCCGTGGTCACATTTGGTAATAAGACACTGAGTCGGGATGTAAACATAGGTTTCCACAGACTGACAACAGAGACTGATGAGTAAACACGTTGAGCACAGTCTCGAGTGCATGGAATGAGCCCAGCAAATGGTCACTATCATTATTGTACGTGTTGCGTTCTCTCCATTGACTAAGAGATGATCAGATCACTGCTATCCCATTTCTAGTACCAATGGGGGGAAGTTACAGACGCAGAATGAGTACACTACACAAACCTTGTGACATCTGCTATTCTCTAGAAGAATGATCTGGCTTGTGAGTTAGGGAATTCTCTTCCTCACCCTTAACCTGCCCTATCAACTAGTTAGTGATTCAACTTGTGGCTAAATATGGGTGCAAAGAAGTGATTCCCGATATGGGTGGAGAGGTTAGGATAGACAAAGTTTTAGGATCGTCAGATCACTTGTTGTAGATATCATGTTCTACTAACACAGTACTGACACAAAATTACGGGAGACGGTGCGAAATAGTATTACGTGTGGAGCCAGGGGAAGGTCTCCGAGCTGGTGATTCTAGCTCTCAGGGAGCCTAGATCTGAGGGATTTGGGAAGCCCCCAGATAAAGACCTGTGGTGTGCTAGCTCTCGCTGGGAAGTGGCCCACACTCAGTGGGTGTCCTGCACCACCAGATTACCCAGGCCAGAGCACCTGTACAAGATAGTTACCGTCTTTAGTGTGGAGACTCCCTCATGAACCAAACATGATCACTGAATTTTGATTCAGTTAACCAACCTATGGGGATTATTTTCCTTTATTGCAGTTGAAGAAGCACCTCACTATAGGGCTTTTGATCAGCATCTGTTAAAAATTGGTAAAGAGAAACTCATTTTACTGGTTTATTTAGACTCCCCCCGCCGAGAGCACAGGGCGGTATAGAATGGGGGAAGGATCCTGACTTTTTGTGTGTGTTTGCTTGTTCCTGTAGGAACTGGCTGTCTGCAGATACCAAGGAAGAGCGGGATCTCTGGATGCAAAAACTCAATCAAATTCTTGTTGATATTCGCCTCTGGCAACCTGATGCTTGCTACAAACCTATTGGGAAGCCTTAAACTGTGGGAAGTTTCCAGGCCACGTAGAGGTTTTCTGAGCTGTGTCATAAATGTATCTTAAGAGCATCAGATTTGCTGATTGCATTTTATGCTTTAAATACAAAAGGGTATGTGCCAATATTCACTACATATTATGCAGTATTTATATCTTTCATATGTAAAAGTTCGATTGATTTCTCTTCTGTCATTCATAAATGATTGGAGGAAAATTCATTACAGTCCATTTTGCTAAATCTTAATTTAAAAGCCTCATTTTCCTAGAAGTCTAATTATTCAGTTATTCATGACAAAGTATTTTTCTAAATGTAAGGAATTTGGAGTTGTCTTCTTGGAGCTGTGGGTCTCGAAGTAGAAAGGTCTTCCAGGGGTTGGAGACAAAAACCTCCAACTTGGTCATCCTTTCTCTATCCTCAGTACTTCTTTCTAAAGTTTGTGATCGTTTATTGATCATGCTATATCTTGTTAGTAGAATACTGAAAAGACTTCCAAGGGACTTTACAGAAACATTTTTAGTAATGGAGGTAAGAAGTTTTTAAAGAGCCAGTGTACGTGAGTTGAAAGCTTGAGGCTGCCTTCAAACGAGAGATGTGGCCGTGGGCTATCATGTGAGATTTGGGGCTAGTTTTCTTTAGAAGAGTTAATAATCTCATGGTTTACATGTACCCAGTTTCTATAGATGCGTGTGGTGCACATTTTCATAGAGTACAGTCTTTTTAAAATAATTATTTTTGCTATAAAGCTAAGACTCCACTTGGCATATCAGTTCTTTCTGCTCCTGTAACAAGAATCAATGTAAATTGAAGAGTCTTTGTATAAGAGTAAATTCTACCAAGCTGCTACGGACTAATACTTTGCTTGCCAAAGTTCTTGTCTCTTTTATTTTCTTGTCCATGTATGACAGCGTCTAGAAGCACATTACGAAATCTCTTGAAAAAACTTAATTCATGCATTACCTTTGAAAGCCTAATACTTTATTTTTTATTATAAAGTATTATAAAGCATGGTCACAACTTTTAAATACACTTTGAATTTCTTCTCTGAATTGTTAAAGTTATTGACGATCTCATTTATAAACACTAAATTCTGTCACCTCCTGTCCTTTAATTTTGTATCCATTGAAATGTGTTTTGTTATGTGTATTATAAAAATATATTTTATGATCTCTTACCCAAATAAATGCTTGCAAACGACTTAAGGAATCGGTTGTTTACAAAACACTATGGAAACTCGCCCTGTGGCTGCTGTGCCCCTGGGCTGTGGGGCTTCTGGGGGGGACTGAACATTGCATTCATCTTTTTACCTCCAGCCCAGTGCTCAGCTTATTATGTGTCCTTAGGGTCCTTGTTGAAGGACTTGGTGGACGAAGGATCCATTTCTGGGGCATTTCAACAGAATGTGGTACTTAGATGTACTTCGAGGAGAGGCTCAGCAGAGAGTGCTTAGCGGAAACTGGGTGGGCAAAGTGACATCACCCTCCAAAACAGGGAGCTGGTTGGATGGGATTGATGAGAGGGTCCCTTTTATTTATTTATAGACTTGTACTTATTTGGGGGTTTTTTTGTTTTTTTTTTTTTTACTTGTAATTCCAATATAGTTAACATACGGTGTTATATTAGTTTCTGTACGATACAGTGATTCATCAGTTCTCTACATTACTCTGTGCTCCTCAGGGTAAGTGTCCTCTTGATCCCCTTCACCTATTTCTCCCATCTCCCCCGTGACCAGCTTGTACTGTCTTTGAAGAGACATTACCAATCATGGCACAAAATTCGAAAGGCACAAAGAAGTTCAAGTGAAAAGTATGCCTTCACCCCTTGTCACAAGCACGTTTAAGTTCTTGTATGTCTTCCTAGAATGGTTCTAAGCATAATACGTAGGCAGATATATACTCTTTTCTTCATTAAAAATATTCCAAACATACTGTTTGTTCTAAGTTAAGACAAAAAAGCACAACAGAGTGTCGTCCCTTTTCAGTCATTCCTTCCTAGGGTATTGGGAAGGTATGTGAAATCAAGTTTTAGAAGAAATTTAATTTAAGATGGCTGTGGAACATCAAGTTAGAGATAGCTGGTAAAAGTGAAAACTACTGCTCTGTCACTGGCACACAGGGGGTCGTTGGAACCATTAGAGTAGGTAAGAGGATCCAGGGAGTGTGGTCCGGAAAGAGAAGCAAGAACAAAAGGAATGTGTACTTCAGGGGGAAAGAGAAAACGGAGTGGCCAATGAAAGAAATACAAGAGAGATGTCTTGAATTTCTTCTCCGAATTGTTAACGTTATTGACGATCTCATTTATAAACACTAAATTCTGTCCCCTCCTGTCATTTAATTTTGCAAGAGAAACCAATTCAGAGTGAGACCAAAGAAGAATCTTAAAATCTGGCCACAAGATCATAAGGCAGGTTAAAGAAAATGGGAACTGAAATTGGGAGCCGTCACTTCAATAAAATAGTTCAGATTTAAAAAAATCAAGTTAGACAAAATCCACAGAGGAAAAGAACAACTGATTTAATTGGATAAAAAAAATTTCCTGCCTGATAAATGTCTATAATTAAAGTTTAAACACAAGCATCAGACTAGGAGAAAATATTTATGACATATTTAATAATCAAAAAAGTTAATGTGTAAAATTTAATATTAAGAGCTCCAATGCCTAGCTATCACTGTTTGAGCATTTTCTATGTACCAGGTGATATTCTTGGAGTTTTGTATGGATTATCTCGTATAACCTTCACCGTACCTTAGGAAATAGGCATCGAATGAGGACACTAAAGCTTAGATAACTGAAGTAATGAATGGGCAGAAAAATACAATTTTAAACGGGTTTAACTGCCACATTGGCCCCCAGATTGGTGAAACTATCTGTAGTCAATGTTGCTGAGAAACAAAGTCAGATGTGGTGAGAAGAGGGACTGAAAGAAAGAGTCTTCTTGGACGGCAACTTGGCCACCTCCAGTGATCTCTGCTCACACACGCAGGGTCAGACTCCCACGCATCAGAGATCTCATCCATACAGAACTTTCCTTGTAATTTCAAGGACAGAAGCAATCAAGGGCCCAGTGAAGCAGGGAGAAGTCTGCATCACCCCGTGTGCCTTCCAGGTCTTTCATCCCGACATTGGATACTGGCTTTGGCCCAGGGTAGTAGGCAGGGTGTCACATGAGGTCTGTGGAACAGCTCACATGGAGGGAGACAGGTGAGGAAGTACTGCCATTTTACACCCCATATAGTAGTCCTATAGCATGCATGCCTTTTATCAGGAGTCTTGCCTCACAGATCCATAAATTCTAAGTTTATTTACAACAAACTATCCTTAACCAGCCACATCCTTCTAAGAGGATTCCACAGATAAGAAATCTAGCAAATATCATTAGTCTATTCACCAGGAGGTCCTGTTCTCAGCACATTTACAAGAATTTAGATGTCTCACCTGCCTTCTTTCCCTGGAACCAAGAGCCAGCTTTAACTCCTTCCTTCCCACTCCTCTCACATGAACTTGCAGGTGAGGAAAGATATCCATGAAAGGATGATCATTACGACAGTGTTTTAAAGGGAAAAAACAGAAATAACCCGAAAATCCAAAACAGACGAAAATGAGAAAAAAATCTACAAGCCCACTAATAGGAAAATCTGGTGATAATTTCTACAAAACATCATGCAGTGTTCAAGAAAAACAATATATATGTATATATATTTGGAACAATTTTCCAGAACAATTTATAGGAAAAAGAGTTCTGCTGTGCCACATGACATAATGTAACATATATGCATGTAAATACCTAGAGGAAAGAGTGGAAGGCACCACACCAAATTTTACATGGGAAAGGACAGGGGACAGAGGCTGGGAGCAGTGTTGGGCAGAAGAATGCTTTGAATTTGACTCTTTCTAGAACATTTGATATGTTTATGATGAGAATATTTTCATATTGCTCATGCACATGGACCTACAAACACTTCAAAGATGAAAATCAGAATGGAGCATGGAGTGAGCTGCAGACTGAGCAGAGACTACAGGCTATTGGGCTGGGAAGAGAGCAGCACCACTGGGACCACAGCGTGGTGGGGCAATGCTGACGGACGGGTGGCTTGGATGAGGAACTGAGTTATGGTAGACCCCTGGTGGGGAAGAGCAGAGGGAAGGGAGGATCTGAGGACAGTGGTCAACAGGGGCGGAAGAGACGAGGGGAGATGCCTTTGCAGAGCACGATGCGGGGTGAGTGGACCCGGATGATAGGTGGAGTCCAGACCCCCTCCCAGGGGTCAGCATTTGGGAAGGGAATGGGAGTCAGTATGGAGGAAATGGGGCATCCAAAGTGGGCCGTCATGCAGGACTCTGTCCCGCGGAATGAGCTGCAGGCCTTTCTCGTTCGGGACGTGCGCCGGCTGGTGGGAGCCGCGAGCAACAACTGCACAGGGGTTGGAATAGGGAGCCAGAGCGCGCCCGCCACAGCAGATGCAGAGAGCCTGCAAAGGCGTCTGGGGCAATAATCTCTAAACTCTAAGAGAGCTCATACCCCAAAGAGTCTAACCCCGAAGAGACTATACACGCCCCTCCCACTTTCAAGTTGATACCTAAACTTTTTCATTAGAATTTTAGAAAGTGGCAGGGGATGGAATTTCCATCATATTGGAAATATTAACATTTCAGATTAAAATTTTTTACATTTTTAGAAAAAGACTAAGAAACGGCACGATCAGAGGGAGGGGCAGAAGGAGAAGCAGACTCCCCCCAGAGAGCAGGGAACCCCAGGCGGGCCACCATCTGGGGACCCTGAGATCATGACCGGAGCCGAAGTCAGAGACACTTAACCAACTGAGCCACCCAGGCGCCCCTTTACATTATTTTTAAAATCAAATCCAACAGAATCTAAATGCAAGTGCCATTTGATCACCTCTTTCACTGTCAATTTGAACATTCACAAATAGGATATTTTTGGAAATTTTATAGCATTCTTTTTACTTTGGTTCTCTCACATAATTTTATACTAATGTAATTTATATTTTGTGTTTGAATAAAATGTGTAAATAACATGAAATGGAATTTTTTAAATGTTCTGTCAGCATAAGATTTTAAATGTTAAAAGATTATTTTGAGCTGAATTATCATTACATTTATTAATCACAAATGATCAAAACTACAGTAGACATTTGAAAAATTTTAAGCATAAAGTATAAAACTTTATAGGAAATGTGTTTCTTAATGAAATGGATAGACTTTTTATCAACTGGCTTATGTACCTATGGATAAATACCATTTATTTTTAGAATGAGATGTGGTTCAGCATCGGTCCTATTTCTTTTTTTCATTTTCCACAGAAAACCTAACTAGATGAAAATGAAAGCTTTGCTATTGCAAAATCACTCAATTCTCTGGACTTTCAAGTGATCTATGAAAAATTATTTTTAATGATAAACTCAAGTATTTTTAGCTGATACAGTAGGCAAGACATGCACTGTGCTACCATAAAAAATGGAAAATAACAAAACCACAGTGAATGAAACAAGATAGAAGTTTCTCTTTCACAGGCTCCTGCGCTGGGAGCCTGCTTCTTCCTCTCCCGCTCCCCCTGCTTGTATTCCCTCTCTTGCTGTCTGTCTCTCAAAATCTTTAAAAAAAAAAAAAAAGTTTCTCTTTCATATGAGAATTTAGTAAGGGGGTCCATCTGGGCAGAGAGGTGACTAGCAGGGTGTCCAAGGACCAAGGACCTTACCTAGAGTAGCCTAGAATGCAGCCTTGCCCTCACAGTCAAAGCTAGCTCCCTTGCATCACTTCCAGAGTCAGCTTTCAGGAAACAAGAGAGAGGGGAGCTCACCAATGGTCATTTTAAGATCAAGACACAGAACTTGCACGCATTGCTTCTCACATCCAACCTGCAAGAACTTAATCACATAGCCATACCTTGTTGTTGCTAGGAAAGGTAGTCTTTCTTTGAGTGTCCCTCAAACCCTGCTGAGATGCGTGAAGTTTCTATTATAAACATGCACCAAGGGGCATTGGGGGGCCACCAGCAAGCCCTGCCATGGCTTCGAACTCCTTCACTTTTGTTGGAAGCAAGGATATGAAAGCTACCCATCTTGCAAAAGGATGTGTTATTCTGCCTTGAGAGTCCAGGAAACTACTATTTGAATTGTCAGTTTCTTTTGGTATCAGGAGGTTTTTAGATCCCAGGAAAGTGACTGTAGGGAGAAGTAGGAAGTGTGTTTT
Source organism: Ailuropoda melanoleuca (assembly GCF_002007445.2). NCBI lineage: Eukaryota > Metazoa > Chordata > Mammalia > Carnivora > Ursidae > Ailuropoda > Ailuropoda melanoleuca. The sequence goes on from NC_048218.1 coordinate 172,092,361, forward strand.
TCCTTTGCGCGCATGGCATTCAGTCCAGAATATATCACATAAAAAGAAAGCACTGAGAACTCACCATCAAGCTGTTCCTTGGGTCTCAAGGTCTCTAGACGGGCTTTCTTTTTCTTTCCACCCCTCAGAGTCTTCTGATGTTTGTTTCACATAATGCCCAGGGCTTTGGCTGCACATATGGGGGGAAAAAAAAGGGAGAAATACAGCTACTCCATCTTGGTGCCGCTGATTGAGTTTTAACAGTCTATAATTTCCAGAGTTCTCAAGCACATCTTGTGGGGTTTAATTATGTTAATTTAAATGATCCTCTCTATTATGGAATAAATTTTTCTCTTTAATCAATTCTATCAAGAAGTGTCCCAAAGCTGATGAGTTCTTTTTAATTACTTAGGCAATTTTGGTAGATTCTACTAAGGTTAAATATCTTTCCATCTAAATTTTTTTCAAACTACATGTGTTTATTGGTCCTATGCATTTGTGAATTTTTTTTTAAGATTGTATTTATTTATTTGAGAGAGACAGAGAGAGAACACGAGTGGGTGGGGGAGGCTCAGAGGGAGAAGCAGACTCCCCGCTTAGCAGGAAGCCTGATGCAAGGCGTGACCCCAGGACACTTAACTGACTGAGCCAAGCAGGTGCCTCTCATTTGTGAATTTCGTGTTTGTGTCTTTTATTTTTCACTCGTCCTTATTAACTGATTTATAAGGTTGTTTGTTAGGGATATTAATGCTTGGTTATACGTAGTTGGGTCTATAATCAGCTCCTTTATTAGCTATGCATTCTTCAGCTACAAATTGAAGATCCTGTACTTACCACAAAATCTGTTGAGCACATTAAATAAGACAATGAATGTTAAGGCCTCAGACCAGTAAAAGGCAAAAAGTAGATTCCTAATAAATGACAGTGATTGTTTATTGTGGAATTAGCAGCCCAAGAAGATCTGGACAGAAGCAGATATAAATCTGGTTGGGCGAGCTGTCTTCCCAACACCAAGCTTTCCACTCCATCTGAAGTTAGAGATTGCTGGGAATCTGAAAGTGTCTGGAAATTCACTTGGCAAAGAATAACACTGTGGCATTTATCGAAGTTTTGTCACAGAGTAAAGAACTTTACTACCATAATTTAAGAATTGCCTACATGCAATATAACATTTTTGTGTATGTGTTCAAGACTTCCTTGAGAAGTTAAAACAATCTTTACTTCTATAGAATGATGTGTAAAAAAGACTTAATTTGTTTTCTTGCAAAAGTTATTTTTTTGTGTGTGGATGAAGTAATTTAAAAAAAAATAACAGGTACTTCACAAGATTCTGAGGTCTGGGTGCAGTATATGATGTTTAACACACATGAGGCTCCAGGCTGGAAAGAGAAGGACTAGGAGAGGATAGAAAATTTATTATTCTGGGCATTCTGTAGGTGCCCCACATTCCCTATTGTTTTGTTCATAACATTTAGAAATGCTATGTGCCCCTTGAGACGGATAGCACAATGTCCAGTTTGTTTGGCTCCACTTCCCACAGTGCACTTGAAATAAGCAATATGGGGGGGGGCATTTTCCCATCTTCCGGTTTCAGATTGTAGTGGAAAGCTTGTAACGAAATCTTAGAATCTGAAACCCTGAACAGTGTAGTCTAAATCAAAGCAAATATAAAAGTCGATGAGAAAGAAGTGCAAAGAGCTTTAACTGTACCAAACAAAAACTTGTAGAAATGCAGAAAATCTCATATAAGAACACTTCTGAGAATCAAAACCAAAGAAAAAATAGAAGTTGATCCAATCATCCACTTTTTGTTTCCTCAGTTGAGGAAGGAATAGCATAATGAAAGAGCACACGTTGGCCCAGAACACCAAACTAGGAATGCAAAGAAAGATTTGGGTATGAGCTCCTTTTCTATGGCTTAATTTTGTGCTTAGCTTTTTTCAAACTACTCTGCTGCTCTGAAACTCTGGCTTCCTGATTTGTAAAATGCAAAAAAAGCTCTGGAGGTTTTGTGATGTGAAAAATCCTTTGTGATGCTTCTTGACCTGGGGCACACAGCTCTGAGCCCCTTAATGGAAAGAACGAGGTATTGTTCATTAAGTGAGGAGAGAATCACATTCATCATGGTGTGTGGTACACACATTGGAGCTTAATAAGTGTTTACCAAATGAAGCTTCAGTAAACCAATTACAATATAACACAAATTTGAATGTGATCTTGGTTAAATCACATTCTATAGGCTTCATATAGCTTGCTTGGAAAATTAGCAGATAACACCAGATCTGTAAGGGTCTTTACACAGCATTCCGATGTAGCAAGGTTCAAAAACGTGTTTAGCAGTGGCTCACATTCTCCCCTCCTTCCTTCTTTTTTTCTTTTTTTCTTCTTCCCTTCCTTCTGTGGATTAGGTAGGAATTAAGGAAAGGGGACTGAATTCTGCATCCAGTTCAACTAGGAGAACAGCAAACAGAATGACTTCATGTGCAAAGAAAGAAAAATTGAGAATCCAGCAAGGACAAGGAAATTGCGCTATGGGTACCCAGAAAATGGAAGCCCTTGGAAATATGCAGAAATCTTGAGAGCATTGGGGGCACCCAAGATACGTGAATGAAGACATATTTATCTCAGTTTTACATGACCTGCAAACTATTGCTGACCATTGAGCTTCCATGCCCATCTTCCCACTCTCAGAGTCTTGAGATCAACCTGAGTGATTCTTAAAATATCAACACACATGGGGGGGGGGTAGGGGAGGGGAGAGAAATTGAAGAGAAAACAATTTCCACAGGAAAAACAGAAGAAGAGAGAGATTTTCTTCCACTTAATCAGAAATTGGCCTTTTAGAATTAGTGTTTTTTCCTGCCTCTTCTCTTTTTTGCTTTCAAACTCACCCTAGCACTGTCAGATCCCATAGCTCCTGCATCTGAGGGTCAATCTGGAAGTGAGGAGTTTGGGGGGGCATATTTGTAACGTGCTGGAGCCAATTCTTACTGGAAATTGCATGCATTTGTTCCCAAGTCTGTGTTCAATGATGTCAGACTGGTAGCTTGAAATCCAGCACGGTGGGGGTATTCATACCAGGGAAATGGGAAAACACTACAAATAAAAAATCAGGTCCCCAGTCCCCTCCCACGATGTACTAACACACCACTGGGCTTACATCTGCTCTGATGGGCAGTCATTTAATGCTGTTGTGCCTTCCTTCACAATTCATTTTGTTGTTACCCTGGGAGAGGGAATACCAGGAGCCAGGGTCAGGCCAGGGTCAGGCCAGGGAGATTTTTTTAGTTGGGAGGTTGCCATTCCAGAGGCAGGTAAGTGGTTTGGATGGGATACCAAGGGTGCTGTCATGGAAGATTCTCAAAAAAAGATCGTCCAGACCTAATGGAAATGAGGTGGAGGCCTGACCTGCTCGTAAGTGATACTGAAGACAGAACGGACTGGAGACCTGTGCAGAAAACACATTGATTCCTAGAAAATTCCACGATTATTTGGTCAGTTTGACCTGTGGCAGCCCAAATGTAGACATTATGGGAGTCAGTTTTCTGCTTAACTGAAATGTGCCAACCTTAAAAATAAAATGACCTATTTTATCTGCAAAATGAGTTTATTTGGGACCCGCAGAGAAATCACAATCCGGGACAAGCAAGCTGTGGCGAACATTAGGCAAGTCGAGTTTTTCCTAGGTTTTAGGAGGAACCCGGGGAGGGCTGTTCTGAACAAAAGGTCATTGGAGAACGAGAGTTCCAGGTGGCAGAGATTCCTCATTGGCGGCAGGCGGTGGTTGGTGCTTTGATGCTCAGGCAGGGAAAGCTCTTCCTTACTTTTCTTAAAGGCAAGAGACAAATTCCTGTGTGAAAAGTGCCCTCCCTTGTCCAAATGGTTCTTTCTTCTATCTGTTTAGGTTAGGCAGGCTGCAGGGAGTGGTATGTGCGTGTGAGCGCCCCCTTCAGTCCTTTCCGACTCTTTTTTTTAAAAATAATAATTTTGTATTATGTTACGTTAGTCACCATACAGTACACCCCTAGTTTTTGATGTAATTTTAAGTGAGGTTTCCTTTATTTTTACAAATGTAACCTGATCTTTGGACGCAAGGCGACCAGCAATGCCATCTTCCTCTTCAACATGACTCTGAAATTGCAGCCCTTTTCTACGTGGGGCCCTTATTTAAGGGCAAGGTTTAACAATCTTATGTAGACTTCCTGGGACTTCCTCCAGCAGTGACCTGAACAGGATTCCTTGGATCCATGTGGCCGCCCTGCGCTCGTTCCTCACCGTGCACCCTTTCTGCTCCAGCTGTATACATCAGTGGGAACTGTTGTTATGATCTGAACTTCATGTCCTGTTGAGGCCTGGGATGCCTCTTCTCTTTGGGATTCCAAAGCCTTCCCTTGGGACTTCCTCTTGAACCTGCCTCCTGGCGTTGCTCAGTCCCACCCACTGGTGGGGGGCGGTTTCCGTGGTTCTCTTGCATTTCTGCACAACTTGTGCTAATTTTGGAGAGGCACTGACTGCCTTTGTTCTAGACTTTCCCTTCAAGGATGTTATACAGTGAACAGCCTTGGAAGACAAAGTGTCCGTCTCTGGAGCAAAGAGCAAGTTTGCTTACAACCTTGGAAGACAGAGACGAGGTCTGTGGGGTGCAGAAGGCAGCCGTACTGCTCCTTACCAAAGATGCAGTTTTCCTCAGGGAGGGGCTCCTCTCCTGTCATGGACTGCAGAGCACTCGCAGGTATCACCCAGCCCTCTTCGCTTTGCCTGGGAACCAGCACAGACGCTGATACTTGCATTACTGTTATTGCTGCGAGTAATACAGTCCTTCGTCTCGGACCCAGGAGTCTCATATCTTCCGTCAGCATCCATGAAACTGTGGCAGGCCACCTGGTGAGGCTGACAGGAGGACAATCTCAGCCCCTTTACCTACCTGAGTTGGTCTGATCTGCCTCCTGTTTTAACTGCCACCTGGGGTAGATATGGAGATGCAAGGGGAAAAAAAAGCCCAGGTTGTGAGCAGTAATGTTCACTGAGGACAGACTGAAGGACACCCATTTCTAAACGTTACCCTTGGAATGTGTGCTTTTGGCTCTGGGACTTGTACTAAATTGTATTTCCATTTTTCGCCATCTGCCTATTTCGATGGACAAGAAAAAGTGATGTGAAATTTACTGTTGTAAACATCGTTGGGATAGTTGTTTCAAGGACACCAACCACGACATTACACAGTGTCCTTTTTATGAGGGCCCATGGGAGAAATTTGTCTCAGGTATCAGGAAAAGCTGCGTTTCAGCTGAACATCTGCGGTGTGTTTGTCCTATGGACATGATAAATCTTGTAACTGATTGTGTATTTCTGTTGTCTCAGCATCTCGAAAGAATGGACCAAATTTGTGATCCAGCTCTTGGAATTGAGGCCAGAGAGTATGCATCTGAGGGTACCAAGTTTACCCCAGGTTATTTTCTTCACTTCCATTTCCTCATTTCTTTTTTTTTTTTAATTTTTGCAATGTATGTATTAAAAAACTATTTTAATCAAATCTTAAGTGTCTGACATTTTACTAAAACTTATTACATGATCAACACTTCCCTGCCCCCTCGTCTCCCTTCCCATGGCCCCTGTACCCTGTGTCTTCCTCACCCTCGGTGTAGGTTCCGTTTTGGTGGCCCACCTGGGAAAGATGCTGGGAAACACATTCATGAGAGCTAGCTTGTCTGACAAGGTCATTACTCTACCATGATACTCAGCTGGTGATTTGGCCATTTCCAGACTAGACATAGTTTTACATAGACATAGACTTTTGAAGACTTGGGTCCATTGGCTTCTGGGTTCCAACATTTCACTTGTGAAGTCCAAAGACATTCTGATTCTAGACCCTTTGATTTGACTTGTTTTTTTCTCTCTGGAAGCTCTATTGCGTCTTCTCTTTGCTCCCAGTGTTCTTCAATCTCTGGAAAATGATGTGCCTTTGTGGGGTTTTGTTTTGTTTTGTTTTACATCCCCTGAATTGGGCATTTGTAATGTGGGAACTCATGTCCTTCAAATGAGTTGTTTTTTTGGATAACCTCCTCTCCTGAATTTTCTAAGTCGCCTGTTTCTTGAATGGGGGGAATGTTCTGGATCTTCTAGGTCAGTCCTCTCATGGCATCTCTTGACTCTGGCTTTCCTTCTCTTTACGCTCTAACTCTGTTTCTTGAATTATGTATGAGTTTTCTATTGCTCCCATAACAAATTATCACAAACTGAGGAATTTAAGACATTACTCATTTATTATCTCACAGTTTTCTAGGAGTCAGAAGTCTGGGCACAACGTAGCAGAGTTGCTTAGAGTCTCACCAGGCGAAAATCAAGGTGTTGACTGAAGGCTTGGGGAAGAATCTACTTCTAAGCTCCTTCTGGTCAGTGGCAGAATCCAGTTTTCGTGGTTGTGGGGTCAAAGTCCTTGTTTCCTTGCTGGCTCTCAGCCAGGGGCTGATTTTCACTCCTAGAAGTGGCCAGTATTCCTTCCCATGCTTTCCACGAGCACCTGGCGGACTTTCTCAGGTAGCAGCCTTGCCTGAGGCCCCTGCAGTGCCTCTTACACCTCAAATCTCTTACTCAGTCTTTTGCGTTCTTTTGCAATTACGGGGCTCATGTGATTACACTGGGCCCCTCTTGATAAGCTGGGATCACCTCCCTCTTTTAAGACCAGCTGATTAGTAACCTTACTTAGTAACCTGAAGTCCCTCCTAGGCACCTGGGTTAGCATTTGTATCACTAGGGGATGGGGATCTTAGCAGGACACTTTTTGGAAGTCTGTTCACTATACTCCCCAGCTCTATATTGCAACGTTCTTGTTTCCTGAATATTTCTTTTTTATAGTGTTCTGTTCTTGGGACTTATGGACAATATCTTCTCTTCCTTTGAGAGTCTTAGTGGTTTTTTTCAAAAGTTTTCTTCCCTCTGCATTTCCTGTTTCTCCTAGGTTTCTTCCTTCGGTGTGTTAGCGTGGGGCTCCCTTTTGCAGTGTTAAAGGCTTTGCCAAGTCGGCTGCTGCTTTACTTTACTCTCCACGTGCCATTGCTGCTCTTTCTTCTCTCATTCACTTTGACTCTGTAACTCCCTGTCTTTTTGCCACAACCTCATTGCTGTCATTTTGTGGGCCTCCAGGAGACAGCCAAGGTGAACACACTGGCATAACGCACCATCATGAATCAGAAACTCCACCATTGTATGTAGGGTTATTTATTTAGTCATCCATTTACTTATTTTTTAAAAATATTTATTTATTCTAGAGAGAAAGAGAGAGCACATGAGTGGGGGGAGGGGCAGAGGGAGAGGGAGAATCCCAAGCAGATTCCCTGCCTGGCGCAGAGCCCAATGCAGGGCTTGATCTCACAACCCTGAGACCATGACTGGAGCTGAAATCGAGACTTGGGCACTTAACAGACTGAGCCACCCAGGCACCCCTGATTTATTTATTTTAGCAGAATCCACTCCCAATGTGGGGCTCAAAGTCATGACTCCAGAGATCAAGAGTCGCATGCTCTATCGACCAGGCCCGTCAGGCTCCTGGGTTTTATTTTTGTTATTTTTAAAAGATTTTATTTATTTATTAGAGAGAGCATGAGCAAGGGGGAGAGGGAAAAGCAGGCTCCCCAGTGAGCAGGAGTCCGACGTAGGGCTCGATCCCAGGACCCTGAAATCATGACCTGAGCCAAAGGCAGACGCTTAACCGACTGAGCCACCCAGGTGCCCCCGGGTTTTATTTTTAAATGAAAAGCCTTAAATCCCTTTTGGAATGTGGCGAGGAAAGAAAAAAATCACCTCATTAAATAAATTAATTAATATTGTGTCTGGGAGTCTGGGAAGTTTCTTAGCTTCTGAAACGAATTTCATTTTCTCATTTGTAAAAGTCTGGATAGGACTGCTGTGAAGATACAATGTGACAATATTTGAGAATACCTAGGATTGCACCTGACATGCAGTTGACATTCCCTTGATACTCTTGTTGAATGAAGGAATAAAATGCATTCACCCAGAACTAAAAGAAAAAACAATACCAGGAGTCCGTACTGTAAGCCGGGGCTGTGTGCAGACACGTGGTGCCCGAGGCAGGTTAGGAATGCAGTTCTCCTCCAAACCCATGGACGTCCCACGTTTGCTCCACATTCAGTTAGTTGGTGGCTGAAGGAAAGATGGATTTTCTGTTAAAAAAATTATACGTCTCTTTCTTCCAAATTAAGGGCTTATTAGTCTAAATGAAATATAATATTTTAACTTTCTTAGAAATGTCTTTTATTTCACAATTTTCCCACCACTCATAACTCTGTAACATTCTTCATGCTTCCTCAAGATGAAGGATCATAAACAAATATAGTTGTAAAGTTGTATTAAAATGCAACTTTTGATGACTTTCACAATTGGCAAACGTTTTCCATTTCACGGGTAGATCCTGTATTCCTTCCGTGTTAGTCTTTCCTGACTCGGACAGGGTTTTGGGAGGCGTATGCTGGAGGGTTGCACTACATACAGTGAAGCAGGTGCCAGAGCTCCGCCTCTCTCTGAGCTCCGCAGACGGCTGTGAGCCCCTTCCAGCCCATCACTGACAGAGGGGACGAAAGCGCCACTGAGCGATTGGCTCATGGAAGGACCGCTTTTCAAACGTCCACTTCTACTTTGGGGAAGTTGGTGAGAGCAGGACCCATTATATTTCCCAATAAAGCAGGGAACTACAGTGAAAATCTGAGCCACCTGGCACATGTCCTCCTCCTGCAGTGATAGCCGGGTACCCATTACGAGTTGGCACCCTGAGCAGCTGCCAGACAGGCTTGCCCCTCAACTTGTGCATTTGCTCCCTTCCTTCCCAAGGGCTCAGGGTCCTGACAATCTTTCTCCCACACTCCATGAGACAGTGCTCGATAACAGCACAAAGACCTATTATTTCTCTTTGGACTCTAGTAAAGATCTATACTTGCAGCCAGACACATGGCATTTATAGGATGGATTTTTGGTTATCAGCCCAGAGAAAGAGCATCCAGCACCAGTAACTATTTCTCATTGTCTTTTAAATGGATATTGTAGAGCCCCTCTCCCAAATTCCTGGTCCTGCGTCATTCCTTTAAGTGGCTTTCTTTGCTCCGGAAATACCTTAGATCACATGAAGCGAAGCTCCAGGGTGGATTTGCCATTTACGTTATGAATCACCTTTGACCACTTCCTAACTCCCTATTCTGTCCTGCAGCCAACCTTCCCAAGTCCTGTGTTTGCTGCTTTTTCTTCCATTTGCATCTTGGCTCCTCTTCAGGTGTAATACTTGGCTCTATTCGCCTTCTGTGGGCTGTAATTCTGGCTTTTTCTACTCTGGCTAAGCTGCCTTAGGTGAGCATCCTTCCTAGTTTCACTTGGCCTCCAGTTTTAAAAGAAAATTAAGACTTCAAGACAAAACAAACAAACAAACAAAAACAATAAAACAACAACAAAAAAAACCCCACCAAAATCTCAAAATACAGGTGAACNCAAAATCTCAATATACAGGTGAATCTAGAGCAAAGATCTCATCTGAAGAAGAACACATAAAAACCATAAATGTTAGAGACATTTAAATTGTAATTTTGTTGTCTGTTTTTGTCCCTTTTATCTATATGGAAAACCCAAAAGACTCCACCCCGAAACTACTAGAAGTTATACAGCAATTCAGGAATGTGGCGGGATACAAAATCAATGCTCAGAAATCAGTTGCATTTCTATACACGAACAATGAGACTGAAGAAAGAGAAATTCAGGAATCCACCCCATTTACAATAGCACCAGAAATCATACGTTATCTCGGAATTAACTTAATCAGAGACATAAAGGATCTATATTCTAGAAACTACAAATCGCTCTGGAAAGCCATTGACAAAGACACAAAAAGATGGAAAAATATTCCATGCTCATGGATTGGAAGAATTAACATAGTTAAAATGTCTATGATATCCAGAGCAATCTACACTTTCAATGCGATCCCGATCAAAATACCAATGACATTTTTCAAAGAACTGGAACAAACAGCCCTTAAATTTGTGTGGAACCAGAAAAGGCCCTGAATCACCAAGAATTGTTGAAAAGGAAAAACAAAGCTGGGGGCATCACAATGACGGATTTCAAGCTATACTACAAAGCTGTGATCACAACGACAGCATTTTGACTTCCCTAGGCCTTCTGAGTGGGGCCTGGGCAGCAGGTGAAGCTAGGCCAGGAGACACACCAGAGAGCCCCAGCCACGTAGAACACAGTGCATGCAGGGCAATGCTTAGAGAGTCTGTCTGAGGGACCATCGGCTTATCTTCCTGGCAGCTAAACCCATCGTGGTCTGTACTGCTAGATGCTTACCAACATTTTTTCTCTTTTAACATCAGAATTGCTATATAACTGGGCAAGGTGTGGGAATCAGAAGGGTAGGGCAATGTGCTTAAATTTAGGACTACATTTCCTAATGTCCCTTGGCCCTATGGCCATATGATGTAGTTCCATCAATGATATGTAAGGAAGACTCAAAAGGGACTGACAACCAGGGAAATGTTTTTCTTTTTCCAGCTTCTTGGAATAAAGGCATGATGTTTGGAGCTACAGCAGCCATATTGGGTCAAGAGGATAGACACCAGGTCCTTAGCATAGTAAAGCATAAATATAAGATAAACATAGGTCCTTGGAGTTTAATGATGCCACCACACCTTCCTAGACTATTTCTGGACTTTTTTTATGGGAGACAATAAACCTTTGTGGGTTTAGGCCATTGTCACCTTGGGTTTTCTGTTATATTTTGTCAAATCTAACCCAAATATATACCAACAGCTTCCATTTCCTTACTTTTATCTTGTTCTTGCCACCTCTGAAAGGAAGGGGAGCACCTATATTGATGATGACAGCCCCAGGATTGCTGCCATCACAGCTGTTGAAGCAAAAGTAAAGCACATTGTTTTGTTCAAGATTATAATATCCATCGCCATAGACTCTAAACACCACATACTCAACACACTGGCATCTACCAAAAATACCTAAGTACCACTCTTTAACTCTACCCTTTACTTGTGGAAGTGTCTCCTGCTTGGAAAAGGTGCACACAATCTTTGCATCTAGGCAAAGATTTGAAATCACTTTATCAAAGTCACTGTAGGAGAGTAAGACCTTTAACAGGGATTTTTAGTGTTTGCTGAAAATGGCCTGTTGTCCAGTTTCACTCCTCCCCCAGCCTCCAACTTTAAAAAAAAAAAATTCAAACATGCAGAAAAGTACAAAACATCACAATGAATTGTACTCATATCCCTGCCACTGAGATTCAGTAGTTAACATTTTGCCATATTGCTTTATATATCTACCTCTTGATTTTTTAAAGCTTAAATCTGTATCTAGAACAACATATTTTGTGTGACCATTTGAAAGTGAGTAGCAGACATCCTTTGTTCACTCTTGACCTATTCTGAATTTCCAAATTATGTTTTACATGGTCAAGAGAACACCATAGTCAAGATATTTCCTAAGTATTTTCAGCCCAAGAGTGAGTGTGGCTTAGAAGGAAGCTTTAGCAATGCTCTGGGGCAGGTACGGAAGGAAAAACACCAGAGATCAGGGTTAGAAAGTGAATAGCAAAGATATCTGGACTTTCTTGACTTAATGGAGGGAACTATTTACTTTCTCCCTAAAATATTGTAAATTTGACTTAATTCCACCAAATCAGTTCAAAAACATCTGAGCTATAATGTTGACTCCTGGATATTACTGGAAAGCCTCAAATAGGGTGACTGATTTGTCCAGATTTACCTGGGACTTTCCTTGTTGTAGCATTAACCATGCTGGGGAGCCCTCGTCCTGGGCAAAACTGGGTCGTTGGTTACCTGACTTAAAATAATTCTTTGACTCAGCTTCCCTAGGGAGAGATTTGACAGTTGTTTCTTCATTCACTTAACAAACTCTTACCGAACAGCTGGTAGATGTGGGCCCTGGTCTGTGCTATTGACTAGGACACGGCCTTAGCTCTGCAAGGCCTGCACCCAATCGTCTATCTTTGCCCCAGGGAGTTAAAGACAAATGTCTGTGTTTCAGAATTGACATTTCTTCTCTTCAGAGTCACATGTAGAAGAAGGAATGAGAGAATCATCTGGATACCTAAACGCTCTTCATCCAATTGTGGGGGAATTGAGCTTTCTTTACCTTGTATCTCCAGCTATGGTTCCTCAACATAGAAGAGTTACGGAGGAAGAGTCAGTGTGGCCACCGTCTGTCCGTGTCTCCCGAGAGCCCTCACACTATTCCGTTGCTTAGTGCCTTTTGAAATAAAACCTGATGGCTTTCCACAGCCTAGAAGTGCATTTGCAAAGAAAGCTGATGACAGATTCCTGGCAGGTGGTGCTTATGGCTGTCTCTGTCCTGGACGGACAGATGGAGGGGACAGTGTCACAGTTGCCCCATTCTGGGCTTTCCTGCCTCGTAGCTCTGAGCTTCTTTATGAAATGGTCGCACTTCAGAGGCAGAGAAGCATTTGCAGCCACCACGTCTGTGATCTAAAACGCTGAACAGGGACACCTGGGTGGCTCAGTCCATTAAGCGTCTGCCTTCGGCGCAGGTCATGACCCTGGAGTCCTGGGATCGAGTCCCACAACCAGCCCTTCACTCAGTTGAGAGCCTGCTTCTCCCACTTCCTTCTTCTCCCTCTACCTGCTGCTCCCCCTGCTTGTGGTCTCTCTGACAAATAAATAAAGTCTTATAAAATAAATAAAAACCATTAGAGTAAAACACTGAACATGCCTGACCGCTGGCTGGAGGTTCCTGAAGGCCCGATGTTGGGCTTCTTCATGCCTGCTTCTGGCTCCAGCTCAGCATCGGGCTGAGATGTCTCCCAGTGGTTATTTAGCTAACAGAGTTGGACAAGAAAGTGAAAAAAAATTCAGATCCTCTCACTAAGTGTAAAGTACGATCTAAAAAATACAAGACACAAACATTTTCGTGTCCATATGAAATGGTGGCAGGCTGGAGAGACTGTAGGGAATGCATGGTGATTCCTGCGGGACTTGTCTTCTGCTCTGACTTCACTAGGTTTCCGTTCAAGTTACTTAACATGGAAAGATTCCAGGGTGCCTGGGTGGATTGGTTGCTTAAGTGTTTTGCCTTGGGCTCAGTCATGATCCCAGGGCAGACTTCCTGCTCCGCAGGGTGTCTGCTTCTCCCCTCTGCTTCTCCCCCACCTTCCACCGCTCGTGCTCTCTCGTAAGTAAATAAATAAATAAAATCTTAAAAAAAAATGCAAAGATTACCGTCTCTTGTTTAACCAGGAAACAAGCTCGCGCACACAAACTCCTAGGCAGAAATGGGGAGAATGAAGTGCTCATGTTTACTTCCCTGGGGCCACTGTGTGTCCTGCTTCTTTTGGGCAGGACTCATTTCCGCGGGTGAAAGGTCAGTTCTAGGTTTCAGTTCTCAGACTCAACACCTTTGTGGAATCCTCTTACCATTCCTCCCTCCCCTGAAACCAGCAGCTTTTGTTAGGAAAGCTGGAGAGGTGTCAGTAAACACTCACCTGGGGTCAAGGAGATTCACTCGCGGAGTCTGTTCCAGGCTTTGTGTGACTCTGAAGAGCCCTGCAAGAAGGCCCTCCTATTATTTCCACTTAACAGGTGAGAAGTTGAGTCTCAAGGAGCTTAAGTGTTTTGCTGAGGATCACGTAGCTAGCAAGTGATAGAATCTAGGTGTTTCAGCTCTTCAATCAGTGGTCATTCCACGGAGTTTCTCCCACTTTCCACGTGGTGGCTGATCAAGTGTGTTTTCCAAAGAAGTAAAACCATGACTTTCTCATGACTGTAAAATAAGCACGTGTCGGAGGTTTGCTGTAACTCACTAATTAACGAGGGAACCCGGTGCGATACTAACACCAGGATGAAGAGCACTCAGGGAATAAGGTATTTAGAACCCAGTGTTTGGGGAAGGTTGCTAGGTTAGATACAAAACTTGGTTAATGTCCAGCAGGGCAATAAACTGTAACCCTTGGGGTTATCTGTTCCACTAAACATAAATTATTTACATCTCCACTAGACAAAAATCTACAAATTAACCTCTGCCCTGAGAGATTTGTGAAATGGCTCCTTCAATAGGAAGTCAAGCCCGGCATGGCACACCGCACAAGCACCCTGTAATCTTTTCTATTTCCTAGTCTCAGCTAATTTCAGATGGTTTTTGAGACATGACTTTCAGTTGAAATTGACAGACACATAAGGAGAAGGCTAATGTTTTCTTCCTTTAAGGAAGAAGGTACAGGGACTCTGATAGCATTCTCTTTATGCACTATACAGTTTCCTTTCTTATACCATATGTGATAAATTATTATTATTGACAAGGAATACACATGCCAGTTCAAAACCTTCAGGAAATCTGTCATCAGCTTTCTTGTGTAAAGATAAAGCTGTGAAATGCTTTCACGTTTGGTGAGAAAAATGCCTTTTGAAACACTATGTGATTACTACTCCAAAAGTCTTATGTTCTCATAGTGACTCATTGAATTTCTACTTAATTGAAATTTTAAAGACAAAAAGTGGATATTTTTCTACATTAGACCAATAGTAGTTTTTTTCTGCAATAGTGGAAAGAGAGAATGGAGTTGGACTCACTGTTGCTAATTAGGCAACTTAATTAACCTTAGTTTCATTATCTATAAACTGGTAATAATACTGAACTAAATGCATTCTTCAGTTTAAAAGCATTAGTAAGTGTTTCCTAATCTATGCCTTAAATAGCAAAATATTTAACCAAAATATAACTGGACCAATATCATGCTATTTTCTGGTAAGATCTCTTGGGGGATGTAACATGCTTTGGTCAACTAGCCACGACTGATGAAGGTCCATCCATTTTAACTGCCCCATAAAGTTAGAGGTTACCTTACAGAAAGCTGATATGGTGTGTATGTGTTGACTCGATAGAGGACGACCCCAAATATTATGGTATTATTGCTCTGGAGAAGGTCATTCGGTTTTATATCTAACTTGACTTTCTCATTTCTGCATTCATTTTCCTACTATTACATCCCCATGTTTCAAGTGCTCTTCTTGTCAGCTCTTTTATCGATTTCCTCCTTAAAGATTTAAGCAAAACTTTGCCTTATGTTTTCTATTTGTAAGAGAAGTAGGATTTTGTCAGTTTGACACTTAAACGTTTAACCAGCTAAATAGAAACGAGGAAAAACAATAACCCAAACCCGATTTCAAAATTTTTGAAGAACAATACCGATTCCAAAATTTTTGAAGAGCAATATAGATTTTTACTGAATATTCTCAGGGACAGAATAGAGAGGATTATCATGCCAAACTGACGAAGTGTTCCCGATAAATTTCTTTGTGTCTCCCCAGTTCCTGCCTAAATTCCTTGTCTCCCAACTCACTGCCTTCCAGGCCCCACCTGTCCCCAGGCTCTTCTGACCCCTCTCTCCTCCTGCGGCAGACACATCCTATGATGGCCTCCAGTGACTTACACATATCTATAATCTCCTCACTAGGTGCATGGGGGGAGGAAATTGTGACTTACTTCTTTTTTTTTTTTAATGATTTTTTAAATTATATTATGTTAATCACCATACAGTACATCCCCGGATTCCGATGTAAAGTTCGATGCTTCATTAGTTGCGTATAACACCCAGTGCACCATGCAATACGTGCCCTCCTTACTACCCATCACCAGTCTATCCCATTCCCCCACCCCCCTCCCCTCTGAAGTCTTCAGTTTGTTTCTCATAGTCCATAGTCTCTCATGTTTCATTCCCCCTTCTGATTACCCCCCTTTTCTTTATCCCTTTCTTCCCCTACCGATCATCCTAGTTCTTATGTTCCATAGATGAGAGAAATCATATGATAATTGTCTTTCTCTGCTTGACTTATTTCACTTAGCATTATCTCCTCCAGTGCCGTCCATGTTGCAGCAAATGTTGAGAATTCGTTCTTTCTGATAGCTGAGTAATATTCCATTGTATATATGGACCACAGCTTCTTAATCCAGTCATCTGTTGAAGGGCATCTCGGCTCCTTCCATGATTTGGCTATTGTGGACAATGCAGCTATGAACATTGGGGTGCATATGGCCCTTCTCTTTACTACGTCTGTATCTTTGGGGTAAACACCCAGTAGTGCAATGGCTGGGTCATAGGGTAGTTCAATTTTTAACTTTTTAAGGGACCTCCACACTGTTTTCCAGAGTGGCTGTACCAACTTGCATTCCCACCAACAATGTAGGAGGGATCCCCTTTCTCCACATCCTCTCCAACAATTGTTGTTTCTTGCCTTGTCTATTTTTGCCATTCTAACTGGTGTAAGGTGGTATCTCAGTGTGGTTTTGATTTGAATTTCCCTGATGGCTAATGATTTTGAACATTTTTTCATGTGTCTGATAGCCATTTGTATGTCTAACCAATAGGATATAGCAAAGTTTATGGGATGTTACTCCTTTAATTAGGTTCTGTAATGTGACCAAGGTGATGGAAGGTCATTCCCAAGATTGTGCTTCATTATCTAAGACTCTTTTGTAGCAGATTGAAGGGACAGACTTTCCTACTGGTCTCTAAGCAGCAAGCTGCTCTCACATGAACTGTCTATAGAGAGGGCCACACAGCAGGAAACCGCGGAGTCCTCTGGGAGCCAAGGGCCTCAATCTTACAACCATAAAGAAGTGAATTCTGCCAACACCCATGTGAGCTTAGAAGAGGACCCCCAAGTTCCAGGAAGGAACATAACCTGGGTGGCCCCTTGACGTAGCCTGTGAGACCCTAAGCCAGCTCAGTCAGCCTGGACTCTAGATGCACTGGAACCATGAGATAATAAATGGGTGTGGTTTCAAACTGCTTGGTTTGGGTTCATGTGTTACCCAGCAGAACCCTCTAGCCCTCTTGGCTTCTCTCATTTGTATTCCATAAACCACCATTTCCCATCAAACTTAAGGATCTTTGGTTTTTATTATGTTCAGTGAGCCAGCATACAGCACACCATTAGTTTTTGATGTAGTGTTCAATGATTCATTAGTTGCGTACAACACTCAGTGCTCATCACAACACGTGCCCTCCTCTCCTTAGGATTTACACTTCTGAGAAACCAGGGAGTGCGTGTGTGTGTGTGTCTGTGTGCATATATCATAAATGGGCTGGAAGTCTCATTTACCCATCTCACTATATTAATTCACTCATTCCCTTGGTAAAAATCTATTGACTAACAACTACCCAGATGCCAGTAGGCTGCTCTCCAATGTGTGTATGCATTTGTTTCCACAAGCAAATGGCAGAAGAGTCATTGTGGTTTTTTCCCAAATCTGATCATATCCGTTGTAAATGTTATTGTAAATGATATAGTTAACTCTTACATAAACTGAAAGTGTGGAAAGAAGGTTTTTTTCTATGAGAACCATGAGAGGGTCTATAAAGAAACTGCTGTTATATTAAGAACAGGGGCAAATAATAGAAATCTAGGAGGACATGCCTCTGAGATTACTTCACAAGTATCTTTAAATTGGAGGGGTTTTTTGGCACAGAGCACATTGGTTGCTTATGTAAGAAAGAGGCTGTATAAGTCACTCAGCAGACTTCTGCTCAAAAAAAGGCCTTGTCCTTACAATATGTTTGATGAATGAAAATGAATATTTGAAATGTGTGTGCAATCTTTTATAATGCGCTCCCACTTTAATTGGCTTTTTCAATTAATTGATTGTGTTAGATAAAAAGATTCCTTCTGAATTTTAATTTCAACATTTTTTCCTCTGTCACAATAAGATTGCATAAATTTCTATTCTGTTTTTAAGAAAAGGAATGTTTTGTGCTCACCTGCTGGAAGTATTTTAGGCAAAGCTCTAAGGCCTTTTCATAAAGTTAACTCTTGAATTCTGTTTGTCTTAGAGCAGCAGCAAGAATAGTTGAAGGGTTAAATAATAGGTTTGACAACAAAATCGGAAAGTCATCTCCAGGTACCTTTTGACATGTTTTCAAATGAATAACATAATAGGGTTGGAAGATACTGTCATTGCTGACCTTGACAAAGAATTACTGGCTAGTGTGAATTAATTTATAAAAGTTAAATAACAAAGGACTCCCAGGAAGGATTTCCTTCATCCCTCACTTTCTCCTTCCCTCGCTCCTTTCCCCCCCATCCCACCCTTCCTCTCTTCCTTCCTTCCTCCCTTCCTTCTTCACTCCCTCCCTCCTCCTTTAACTTATATAACCCGCATCTGTCTTAAGGCATAATGAAATGCTGATGGCCAATACAAACACATAAAATGATCCTATCCCTGGAACTAAAAATCCAGATAACTGGCTTACCAGTGGGGACAGACTGTTTGAAACTGGGACATTCACTTCACTTTTGCTGTGGATTTATATAAAGAAGGGCTTGTGACTGTGGCTAAGAGCATTAAGGATCTGAATTTGGACACTGCCTGAAGGGGTGCCTGTAATATTTCTATTCTATCCCTAGCCAGGCCTATGGAGAAGACAGATATGTCTCCCAGCCAAGGGAATATTCAAAATCCTGTCCAGAATCTGCAGGTAAGGTTAGAAAGTGAGGAAAGAGCCTTGTAGGCGATTTGCTCCTTTAGGAAGACTCAAGAAAGTGGCTTCCCAGACAAGAGAGCCCCTTCTTTGATCTCCAAGCTCTTGACGCTTGTCCCTTCTTGCTTTGGCTCACCTCCAGCCATGCACCTGCTCTGCAAGGCCCGGGGCACGTGCCCACTCAGAACCCGCATCTCCTCTTCTAGGCCATGCTCCTGGCAAACGTGTCTTCAGAATCCCTTGTGCAAATGACCAGAGTCTGCTTCTAGCGGCTGTGTGAGCCTTTCCCCTGGGTCATCCTCTCAAGGGTCGACCCATGCCTGTGTCTCCCTGACCCTGACGGGAGGCTGTGTATAGGGTGGTGTGGATAGAGCTTGGCGGTGCGAGCCGGGGTGTCTACACGTGTGAGTACAAGGCCCCCCGACCCGAGACCGCTATGGAGAGAGAAGGTGGCAGCCGCAGGCCAGATACTGCTCACCGCATTTTGATGTAGAACTCGGAGGAATGCATGGTTTCTAAATTCAAATTTGGACATCCAGGTCCTCAGGAAGGTATATTTATCATGGCATCAGGATAGGGCATACGTACTTTATTTAGCAGCTTGTTAGCTTAATATATAAATTTTACATATACTTTTATGTAACTAGGATATAGGTCTTCGCTGTACTTTGTCCCAGCCCCTGCTTAGAGCTGCATTGCTGGTAAAAATACAAAACAGGATAACCCCGATGGGGCAAGCTGGCAGTATCTGTCAAAATTATAAATGTGTCTTCTTTGGCTCAGGAAGTCCATTTCTGGGAATTTATTCTACAGTGTAGAACTCTGACCCACCATCTGTAGCAGCGAGCTGTGAAAACCCACTTAGTGCCTACAGAAACCAGCCCAGGAAGCCAGCTTGCTGTCCACAAGTCAAACGTGTCAAAAATCAAGCCACCAGCTCTCGTACCTGCTCCAGAAAGCCAAACAGTAACCTTGGTAACAATTGGCCCCAGACTATCAGGCCTTGATTAATCACTGACAGCTTCCCTAATTCTTGTCCCCAATTGCAATTTAGGACCAACCTGAGAAAACGAAATATGCACCCCCAGCCAATCACATGGGATGCTATCCTAGTTGGCCTGCCTACAGCTTCCCCATGCCAACAGCCTCCAAACAGGCACACCTAAGCCCTCCTCTTTTCCCACCATAGAGTTTTCCCATTCCTCTGCCAACACAAGGGATAGTGGCTGGCTCCTTTGTTACAGCAATCCTGACATAAGTGCCCTTTGGCTCTTCTCATTTGAGTGGTATTGTTTATTTCCACAATTGCCACAGCTTTTCTGATCTCCCTAATTCTTACATCTAACCCAAAGGCAACATTTTCTTGCTAAAAATGACTACTCAAAATATTTGTGTCTTTATTATTTCCTTAATATATTAAATGCTATTTAAAGTTTTCTGAGGCAGAGTGAAAGGATTACAAGCATTGAATGTTGGGGACTAGGGAATATATATATCTGGATTTTAATTCTTACATATTAGTTCTTTTTTAAAAGATTTATTCATTTGACAGAGAGAGAGAGGGCAAGCAGGGGCAGAGGGAGCGGGAGAAGCAGGCTCCCCACTGAGCAGGGAACCTGACACAGGGCTCGATTCCAGGACCCTGGGATCATGACCTGAGCCCAAGGCAGACGCTTAAGCCACCAATACACCCTATAAATTAGTTCTTTATGAAATTTCTTCATGTGAGCTTTCTTCTAGCATAAACTTGACGAATATCTCAGTCCACTACTGTGAATTTGCAGTGCTGATTATAGAAATTCTGGAAGGAGGGCAGCACTTGAAGAAGTAACACCTGCTGGCTAATCAATAACTTCTCTGGTTTAAGGTCAGAGCTTGGAGCAGCCCCAGGTTGTTCAAGTACACTTGCAGTTTTCAGTTTTACCAGAGGATGGCGCCAATACCTCTCTGGTAGGTTTGGCCAAGCTACTTTGTACCCATGCCCTCAATGCGGCATTTGAGAGACAGGGAAAAGACGGGTTACTTACGCTCTTCACCAAGTTAAGGTTTTTATTATTAATTCAACTTTATATGTCGTTAAAAGTGAGTATACACGTATAACATCTTTCAGAACCACATATGCCAAAGAAATCAGCCTGAAATGAATGGAGAGCTACTTATTTCCTATAAATGTCCTCACACTTTATATTTGATTTATACAACTTCCCAAGACCAGTTTTTACAAGTGAGATCTTTCAAAATTTCCATTTGCGTGCCATCTGCTGGCTTGCAGACCAGACATTTAATATTAAAAGTTGCTCGGGAGCTGTACTCTTTAACGCACGTCCCAGCTCATCAGGGTGCTTCCTCTAGTGGGGCTGGTGGCGTCTAAGCTAGGAGGCAGAACTAAGTCACCTGTCTGTCTTCTCAGTCTTCATGATGGAATGAGCCAAGGGCATGGCCATTCCTTTGTTTCCCCTTCTTTGACTCCACTCATTTGTTCAATGGTGTCTTCTGGACAAGAGTTGTTGTATCATGACCCCCTGTGTCCAGGAGACTCGAGGGCTATCTGGAGGTAGCAAACTGCTTTGCTCAGAAACTGTGATTCTCTTTTGGAAGATGACCCCAAACTCACTGATGTTCTAATCTACTCAAAAGCAACCATNAACCATAATCAACTCACAAAGACTGTTTTGAGATAAGCTGAATCCGTATCTACCGAGTCCATAGTTGGTGCCAAGAGTCCAACTCCAGGAAGCATCCCGATGAGCTGGGACATGCATTAGGAGTGACCTTCTGAACAACTTTCAATAGGAGGTCTTAACATGCCATGAAATGGGAATAGGAAA
>NC_048218.1:172113787-172120117 GCF_002007445.2 Ailuropoda melanoleuca
ACTATGTTAATTCTTCCAATCCATGAGCATGGAATATTTTTCCATCTTTTTATGTCTTCTTCAATGTCTTTTAAGAGTGATTTGTAGTTTCTAGAATATAGGTCCTTTACGTATCTGGTTAAGTTAATTCCAAGGTAACGTATGGTTTTTGGTGCTATTGTAAATGGGATGGATTCCCTAATTTCTCTTTCTTCNTGGGATGGATTCCCTAATTTCTCTTTCTTCAGTCTCGTTATTCGTGTATAGAAATGCAACTGATTTCTGGGCATTGATTTTGTATCCTGCCACCTTACTGAATTGTTCTATAACTTCTAATAGTTTGGGAGTGGATTCCTTTGGGTTTTCCATATAGAGTATCATGTCATCTGCAAAGAGAGACAGTTTGACTTCTTCTTTGCCGATTTGGATACCTTTGATCCCTTTTTGTCTTCTGATTGCTGTTGCAAGGACTTCTAGTACTATGTTGAATAATAGTGGCGAGAGTGGGCATCCTTGTCGAGGAACACGACTTAAAGGAAAGGCTTCCAGCTTTTCCCCATTGAGAATGATATTTGCTGGAGGCTTTTCATAGATGGTTTTTATGAGATTGAGGAATGTGCCCTCTATCCCTACACTCTGAAGGGTTTTAATCAGGAAAGGATGCTGTATTTTGTCAAATGCTTTTTCTGCATCTATTGAGAGAATCATATGATTTTTGAATTTTTCTTTCTGGATAAAATCTAAGACACTGATAGATTTGCGAATGTTGAACCACCCTTGCATCCCAGGGATGAATCCCACTTGGTCGTGATGGATAATCCTTTTAATGTACNGTATCATACCAATCGATTTGCGAACGTTGAACCACCCTCGCATCCCAGGGATGAATCCCACTTGGTCATGATGGATAATCCTTTTAATGTACTGTTGGATTCTATTAGCAAGGATCTTGTTGAGGATTTTGGCATCCATATTCATTAGAGAAATCGGTCTGTAATTCTCCTTTTTGAGGGGGTCTTTGCCTGTTTGGGGTTCAAGGTAATATTGGCCTCATAGAATGAGTTTGGTGGCTTTCCTTCTATTTCTATTTTTTTGAAATAGCTTTAGGAGAATAGGTATTATTTCTTCTTTGAATGTTTGGTAGAATTCCCCAGGAAAACCGTCTGGGCCTGGAGTTTTATTATTTGGAAGGTTGTTTATCACTGACTCAATTTCTTCATAGTTAATTGGCCTATTTAAGAAATCTATTTCTTCCTGTTTCAGTCTTGGTAGTTTATAGGTTTCCAGGAAGGCCTCCATCTCTTCCAGATTGTTTAGTTTTTTGGCATATAGCTGTTGATAAAAGTTTCTAATAATCCTTGCAATTTCAATGGTGCTGGTCGTGACCTCTCCCTTTTCAGTCATNAAAACCATCCAGGCCTGGAATTTTGTTTTTTGGAAGGTTGTTTATCACTGACTCCATGTCTTCATAATTAATTGGCCTGTTTAAAAAATCAATTTCTTCCTGTTTCAGTCTTGGTAGTTTATAGGTTTCCAGGAAGGCCTCCATCTCTTCCAGATTTGCTTAATTTATTGGCATAAAGCTGTTGATAAAAGTTTCTAATAATCCTTCCAATTTCATTGGTGTTGGTTGTGACCGGGAGAGAGAATTTCTAGCAGACTCCCCACTGAGTGCAGAGCCTGACATGGGGCTCAATCCCACAACCTTGAGATCACCATCTGAGCTGAAATCAAGACACGGATGCTTAACTGACTGAGCCACACAGGCTCCCCAATAATACTGAGTTTTATAATTTATGAATAAGTTATCTATTTCATTTATTTAGATCTTCAAAAAAAATCTTTTCAGCAAGATATTGTTTTTGGTATAGAGGTCTCACATGTCTTTTGCTAGGCCTGCACCACCGACCACTGGATTTCTTTTACGTGAGAAATAATCTTCTCTCTTTTAAAATCACTTTTATTTCTTCACTCATAAGCAGCTGAACCTAATCCTAGAGATTTTTTTACCCTCCAGCAGACTGTGAGTGTGTCTGTATTTTCTCATCTGTGACAACGGTGCTGTGAGGTGGGTCTTGAAGAATGAATAAGAGTATTCCTATCAGAGAAGGGTGTGCAGGCTGAGGAAACAGCCCAGGGAAGGACATGGAGCTGTGAGAGGGCTAGGCCTGTGTTTTGGTTCAGTGTTCCTGCAGTGTTCCTGCAAAAACCCCCTCAAAAATGCAGAGACTTGGAACAAGAAATGTATGATATCTCATGATTCTGTAGGTTGGCTGGGCTCCATGTGGTCTTGGCTGGGATTGCCTTTTGGGCTACATCCAGCCGGTGGAGGACTAGGCTGGAAGTCCCATTCAAATTCTCTAATCAACTAGGATTAGTGTGAGAAAGCCTCTCTCACACTCTGAGGTGTGGCTTCTTTCTTCCACATGGTGTCTCATCCCCCAGGGCCTCTCTCATGGCAGCATAGCCTCAACTTCCCTTCAGTATGACTCTATGACCTAAGAGGTAAAGAGACAGCTCGGTGTCCTGTGCTAAGCCTGGTGTGGAAGTTTCTCCTGCACCTCCAGGCCAGCTTCAAGGAGTGGGAATAGATGCTGTCTCTTCGTGGAAGGAGCAGCATGCACATGCAGGGAGGGTAGCCATGGCTGGCAGCCATCTTTGGAGACCTACCCACTGCCCACATTTTTAATGACAAGTTTCCTGTGGCTGGGATGTAGGATAAAAGAAGGGACAGGAAAGGAGGGAGCTTGCAGAGGCATGGGCTGTGTCAATTGATGAGTTCCGGTTCTACTCTTTAGACAAAGCAGACACCAGCATGTGTGGTGGCCAAACTACACTCTGGTTGTTGAGACCATGAGAGCAAGCGTTGATTGATTACTCAGCCATGTTGTATAAACATTATCTTACTTAATAAAGGCGGTGTCACCTCATGGCTAGCAGTATGGAACCTGGAGCCAGAGGGCTTGGCTTCAAATTCTTGATTCATCATTTATTGGCCATGCAAACTCCAGCAAGTTACTTAATTGTTCTCTGCCTCTGTTTCCTTAACTATAAAAGCGGATAATCATGGTAGACCCGCATTATGCAGGTGTGTAAGGGTTAAGCGAATTATATATGTCACTTGGGCCTCTGTAAGCATCAGTGCTTATTGCTAATGCTCACCATGGTGCTGGAAGCAGGTGTTACTGCCCCCATTTTGAAGAAAAAGTGACGGAGGCACCAGGGGCTTCCACAACATTCAAACCCAGATGAGTGCCTCCAAAGCCTGCTGCTTCATGCAGTCCCCACTCGTGTTTCGATGTGTCCCTCAGCTCCAAAAGGCAGCAGGATAGAATTTTGTCCTTTCCACAAGAGTTGAATGAGCCTGGAGTCTCCACTTATTATCCTTCAAAAGCTCTCTGCTTTGCCAGCAGCCTCACTCCACGTCCACACTCTGGCTGATATTTGCAGAACTGCAATGTGGAGGTCACTGTAAAAATACTAACACCTGGGGTTTTTCTGAGCCTCTGCAAAGTGTGCATCTCTGAAGACAGAGTCCTCAGGCGAGACTGAAAGTCTCTGGGGTCTGAAGCTGCCTTAAGCCTCGCCTGCCTCAGAAGCACTGGGTGCGCCCCTCCCGCCGGTCCTTCTGCTGCAGCTTACTGACCCAGGCTTTGTGAACCCCGAGTCACATTTGTAGTGCTCCGAGGCTGAAGAGGGTTCCTGTAAATGCTCTGTGTATATAATTATAAACAAAGCAGCCAGCCAGGAGCCCAATGCCCAATGAAATCCTCAGCAAGCCTCATTGTGTGCTCTTTATTTCTCCTCCGCATTTCTATCCATCCGAGAGCTTCAGAAGTGTAATCCTTCTTAACGACAGATTCGTGACGATGAAGCCATTATTTTTTGATACTGTGGTTTTAAGAAGTGACCCAGAAACAGCCTTTAAAAGCAAACTCTCCCCACCCTCATTACCCCAAGCAAAGGACCAGATTAAAAGAGACCTAGTTTGTATGAATATTTATGCTAGAACCTCTGCCAGATCAGATTAGAGGAGTTCATCCTGCCAGGCAAACACGGATTCCAAACTCAGATTTAATGAGAAACTGACATGTTAATAGCATATTGATGCACCCATTCGTCAGGAAATCCATAAAGCACAGTGAATGTGCCCTGGGGCTCTGGGCCCCGGAGAGGTGCTGCTTTTGTCATTTTAACTTCGACCAGGAAAGCTGTTGTTGCAATGAGAAGGATTCCAAAGACACTGCCTCACAGAGAAGCTGAAGAGTGGGGATTCGAGTCTAGATATACCCGGGAAATTGCTCTCTTACATGCCAGTGAGGACGCCGTACAGATGCTAATTCCTCTAAGCAGGATCTCCCAAGGTGGTTCCATAGAGCGCGGTACCTACAGGGTGTTAATAGCTATCATACAGGGGAAAGTCTCTAGGAGATAAATGTGGGGTAAATGATGAGCTCAACAGACTTCTTCACTGTAGAACTCCCACCCTGTGACTTTTCAGGAGGCACAGAAATTATGCTGCGCTTCCAGCATTTTTGGACTGTGGGGTTCTTCCTTTGCAAGGCACCACACCCAAGAGCATACAACCTTTTGTGTCATGAATCCCTTTGGCAGGCTGGGGAAGCCTGGGGAATCCTTTTTCAGAATAACAATTTTAAATCCAAAAAATAAAACACATAGGATTACAAAGGAAACCAAATATTGCACTAACAATACTTTGAAATATCAAAAATGGGCATACATGAATACATGGGCTTCTTTAAGTTTTTTTTTCTGCTTCTTTTATAATGGGTCTAATAACTATAGTTGTTTCAAAACATTTATGGCTATAAATGATATTTTAAGAAATGGCCAATCCCTGGGGCACCTGGGTGTCTCATTTGGTTAAACATCTGCTTTCAGCTCAGGTCATGATCCCAGGGTCTTGGGATTGAGCCCCGCATCGGGCTCCCTGCTCAGTGGGAAGTCTGCTTCTCACTCTCTCCTGCCCCTCCTCCTACTTGTGCTCCCCCCATCTCTCAAATAAATAAATAAAATCTTTTAAAAAAATGGTCAATCCTCATTATTCAGGATTCTATATTTGTGAATTTGCCTACTTGCTAAATTTATTTGTAACCCCCAAATAAATACCCATGGCAATTTTGCAGTCATTTGAACAGGGAAAATATCAGTCCCCTGACCTGTATGTTCCCAGGTGAGGTTGAATAAGGCAGCGCTCTGTCTTCTTGTTTCAGCTTTTACATTGTAAATAAATATCCTTTTCACGGTATATTTATTGTCATGTTTTGGGCAGTTTTATGCTTTTTGTTGGTGATTTCATTGTTTAAAATGCAAGTGCAGTGCTGAAGTGTCATCTGGGGTTCCTAAGTGTGAGAAGGCTGTGATGTGCCTTATAGAGAAAATAGATGTGTAGATAATCTTCATTTGGATAGGAGTTAAAGTGCTGTTGGCTATGAGTTCAAGGTTAATTAATCAACTATAAATTAAATAGGTGTCGTTAAACAAAAACCACACGTGAAACAAGGTTATGTATTGATTGGCTGAATGATAATGTTATGACCAGAGGCTTGCAGGAACATAACCCTGTATGTCTCCTAGGAGCAGTGGTTCAGTGTTTGCTAATTCAGTCTTCAAGATGACTTAATGGCATGTAAGTCCTATGAATAATGAGAATTGACTGTATCTGCAGCAAATGTAATGTGATATGTAAATATTTGTGATAAAAATACAGCTGTTTTGTTACCTACATTCATAATAAAAGGAAATACTGTTTTAGAGGGTCTTGAATACTATTTTTTCCCCATTCAAGTTCATAGGCATTCTTAATTCTGGGGGAGTAAGGTCCCCATGGGGTTAAGAATCCCTTTTCTAGTGGGGTTAACTTGGTGAGAAAGTGGGGTGGGGAAGCAGTGCAGGTTTCTGGGGCTTAAGTCCTGCTAGGTTGTGTATCAATACAAGTCACATATAAAGATTTTCAGCTGATCTGCTTTGGCTGGGGGCCCTGGAAATTTTTTTCACCAATGCCTGAGCCCAGAAGGCTCTATCCCAAATGAAAAATGTCCAGGAGTGTTGGTGGGAAGAATAGAAGTTCTTAATAATTGTTCATATAGAAAATAAGGAGCTCTATTTCAATAGCCAAGGGCTAGACAGGTCTTTAATCTGAAAATAGGAGAAACCAATGACAACAGAGTGTTGGGTGTTTAGATGAAGATTACAGAAGAGCCCAAGCTTCCCCACGAAGGGTCTCTGGGAGGAAGGCATCTTCTCACTAATTGCTTTTCTTTCTTACCCCCTCAATTCACAAGTGTGCTCCAATGGCTAATTTATTTATTTTTTATTTATTTTATTTTT
>NC_048218.1:172120217-172120380 GCF_002007445.2 Ailuropoda melanoleuca
TCAGATTCACTCTCATTTCTGCCCTTAGGGATTCTATATTCTCAGTAACATTTTCTTTAATACTTTTTTCATGTCTACTTATCATCTTGACCATTGTTACTCTGAATTCCATTTCTGATAATTTGGCTACATCCATATCTATTATTTCTGTGGCAGAGGCCAC
>NC_048218.1:172120482-172175495 GCF_002007445.2 Ailuropoda melanoleuca
GGGTTGTCCAGAGCCCAAATTATTGACTGGGACCCAGGCCATGCGCCCTTGTTTTATAGAATCTTAGGGATGTGGGCTTCTTCCTTAAAGATTTTATTTCTTTATTTGAGAGAGAGAGAGACAGCAAGAAAGGGAACACAAGCAAGGGAATGGGAGAGGAAGAAGCAATCTCCCAGCGGAGAAGCCCGATGAGGGACTCCTTTCCAGAAGGCTGTGATCACGCCGTAAGCCGAAGACAGGCGCTCAATGACTGTGCCACCCAGGTGCCCCGGGTTGTGGGCTTCTTGATTTTTCAGCCTGCCTTCTGGGTGAGGGGCCTGCCATGCCGATACTCAGGAAACCCTGTTTGGGTAGAGTCTCCATGTCCCCTGCAAGGGGGGGATGGGGATGGGCACGCTGTGAGCCGGTATTTCCAGGCTTCTGTTCTCTGGCGGCTTTCCCTGGCAGTCTGCTGTGCCTCTTCTGAGAGTCAGAGCAGCAGCGGCCGAATCTCAGCCTCTGTCACAGAACAGAGGGATTGCGGCCCGTTCTCCCCTGATGTTCTGGCCACTTTAACTCTGTTTCTGTTGGTGCTGCTCAACCGTGCAGCATCCCGGGCTGTGCGCCCCACACCCGGCGTCCCAGCCTTCACTTCCAGGGCTGGCGCGTCTCTGTCCTTTGTGTTTCTAACACCGCCAGCTGCCAGCCGCCAGCCGCCCTGTGCGTGCTCCCGGAGCTCCCGATCTCAGTCTGGATCCAGTGAGTACACCGGGATTCCGGAGTTCCGTGAGATGCTTGGTAGCGGGCGCTCCCGGCTCACGATCTCAGTCTGCTGTCTCAAGGGTGCGGGTCCGCGGTCTGCCCGCTCCCCCGTGCAGGTGGCTACCGCTTCCCCGGCACCCTAACGCGGCGGCTCCCTCCCCCTTCCATTTATCTTCCGATATCTGTGCGTGGTTTCATGGCTCCCCGCTTCGTACCTCAATACTCAGCGCTGGAGATGTTCATTTGTAGAGATCCAGTTGGTATCTTCCTGCATCTCAGGCTGATTCCGTGGATGTTCAGGCTGGTTTGGTACCTATCCAGCTCAACTCAGGGGACCGGCTGAAAAAGGAGTCCCCTACTCCTCCGCCATCTTGACTCCCCTCTCCAATGGCTAATTTAAATGTGTCAAAAAGAGGCTTCTTTTTTTGTTTTTAAATAGCAAGAAATAATGAAGTGTGACTTGGAAGGCAACACTAATGTCTCATTCATTCATTCACTCACTTACCACTCAGTACTACTTACTGAGCACCTCTCGTGGGCCGGCATTGTTGTAAGGCTGTGGATACAGGAGGGAACATGACTGGCCAGGTTCTTATCTCCTGGAGCATCTCTTCCGGTACGTCTCATCAGGAAGCCACTGCAGGAATGGGGGAAGGAGATGGAGAGGGATGTGAGCCCACCTGGAAAAGTCCTTCACATGCCTCTCAGAGGCTAGCACTGAACACGCTATGATTCTGAAAACGTGGAGGCTGAAGACAGGATCTCAAGAGGCACCAGTGCAGAAATACAACATAAAAGCTGTTCCCTGCAGCTGTCTTGTAAATTCTGGACACTCGGAAGTTATGAGAAGTACACAAAGCAACTTATAGGGACAGTACATCCCTAAGCCTGAGAGAAAGATGTGGTTGAATCTTAAAGAAGGAACGTGTCTGGATTGGTGTGGAGTATAAAGATGGAGGCAGAAGTGGACTCACCTCACCCAGGGGCTCCTGACCCCGGGGTGAGTGCCTAGCCTTGGACTCCAGTTCTTGAAGAGACAATAGTGGTATTTAGTACTTATTTTGTGCAGTATTGGTGCTTCATTAAAAAAAAAAATGAGATGGGAGTGCCATCCTCTCCTACCCTTTGATTTTGGGATGCCATGCCCCAGGAGTGAGGTCAGGGCTCAGGATGAAGGCACATCTCTCTCCCCATCTGAACCTGTTCAAGTGACAAACGGGAAATATGGTACTGGTGAAACTATTCCCTAAGGTGGGGGCTTCTGTTCCTAAGAGAATTTGACAGGAAAAAGTGGCAGGGACAGAGATGACTTCTAGGGTGGGAGAAAGGATGTGGCTTGTCTCAGAACAATTCAGTCTGGGAACTTCTTCCCTGTACTTTCTGCATCTCCCTATATACTCCACACTTTTAAAACAACTCTAGTCCTTCAGGGCCTTCTGGAAAATGATTAGGCCTAAAATGAATTCTCTATCCCCTCCAACAATGAGCCTGCAAAGGCAATATGAGATTATCAGCTTCACAAGTAGTCTGGGAAGTAGAAATTAGAATAGCAATAAAGTAACTTGAAAGCATCTTAAAAAGAGTGAGGATTAAATAGAATTCTTTCTAAAGGAATACAAAATTTTAGTGCAGTGTTCTCTGGGTATATCTTGAGACTAAATGATCAAGATTTCAGATTAAAAAAAAGACGAAGAAACACAACACTACAACAAGTATTAGTATTTTGGTGCTTAAACATAACACGAGATGTTGGAACACCAAAACCAGTAACGTACTTACCAAGACCCTGTTAGTGGACACATCCCTCAGGAGGAGACAGATATACCAGATTTCCGTAGTCCCACACCTCCTTACCTCATATTCTCCAATTTACTCTCCTCATTTGTATTTCCTGCTGGAAACAAGCAGCCTCCTGATGGCATGTTGGCCCCTGTTGATCCACCTCTCCAGGACATGTCCTGGTTGTGCTGAACCAAGGGTTCTGTCCAGGTGACAGAAATTAGTGGGTTGACAACATTGAAGTGTTTTGGCCCCCAAAATGGAGCTCACACACTATCTCGCAAATTAATTTTGTGAGCCAAGGTAGACTGACCATAAGTCTAAAAAAGATTAAGTTTAGAGTCCCTTCCAAAGCCTAGGAAGGGGTCCAAGAAATACATTCACATGGTCACACGCTTTCTAAAATTTGCAAAAGTAGGATATTTTAAATACAATTGCTTCTTCTCTGTGCACTTTCTTTTCTATCTGGTGGCTGTGGGCTAGCCGTGGGAATTCTGGGGCAGTTGAAGAGGAGATCCATTTAGGGTGGGTTTATGTTGAAATATTTATGTGGTTTGCAGTCATTTCTGTGCACAGCTGGGTGACCGCTAGCATCTGGGTATAGGAAGGGCTTCCAGATATGCTCCTACTTCTCATCAGCCTGGTTACAAGGGTGCAGGGCCAATGGGCAGATCACAGAATGAAAGTATCCTACAGCTCCCGGCATGGGAAGTGGTGGGTCACGGAGGAGAAACAGGTGTAAATGCATGAAGCCAGAAGCTGTTCCATGGCAGTGGACGGTGTACAGTGAGTGGGAGGTTTAGTTTGCATTGGTGCCTAGTTGAAACAGAAGTATCTTCATATCAGGAATATGTTCAGTAATAAAGCATACACAATTATGCACACGCCATCATTTTAATGTTGTCTTTATTGAGACAAAGACTTAGGTGCAGGTGGTTTATTTGGGAAGCATCCCAGAGGGCAGGAATGAGGGGGCAAGGAGAGTGACACAGAGTAGAAGAAAGCACCATCTAAGGCATTGTTGCTATGAACGAAGGGGCTGATTCTGCCTCTGAGATGCACACCGAATGCCTCCCCAAACTGACCATGAAAGCAAGAGGCTGGTGCATTTATTCACCAGCTCCTGGGATGCCTGGGGTGGAACTGCCCCACACCTCTGGGCTGTGTCAAGCAAGCTTCTGAGGGCAAAATGTAGGAAGATGTGCCTATGTGAAGTGGGGTGCTGACAGCACGATGAGGGTCTGGGCGTATACCCACTGGCCCCCAAAATCCGTGGCTGTGTGAGAGATGGGCAAGGGAAGTGAGTGACACACCAACGAGAATGGTGTGCGATAGAATTTACCAGAATTTCCAGG
This sequence comes from Ailuropoda melanoleuca, assembly GCF_002007445.2. Taxonomy (NCBI): domain Eukaryota; kingdom Metazoa; phylum Chordata; class Mammalia; order Carnivora; family Ursidae; genus Ailuropoda; species Ailuropoda melanoleuca. Next base: position 172,124,358 of record NC_048218.1, read on the forward strand.
CTTACACGCACACAAAATGTTAACAATATTCCAAATAGGGAGTGTGTCTCTAATAGCTCTCACTCAAAAGAGATTTGATAGAGGTCCTCCCAATTTGACAATAATTCTAAAAATTTACATGACTTTACCAATGAGTTATGCAGCTGAAAGAAACTCTTCTAAATTATCAATAAAAAGCAACACGTTTTACTTTTCTGTCCTTTCTGTAGACCATGATATCACCAAATCATTGTTATAGGAAAAGCTGATGAGACTATGCAGCTGAAGAATGTAAGAAAACCTTTTAAACGAAGAAAAATTGTCATTTTTTCAATCATCTGGATTTTGTGGGGCTTATGCTATTTGTCAACTTAAAAAAAAATTGCCATTTGTTGTGATTTCTTTTCTCGTTCTAAATAAACATCCAAGTTTGTACCTAATTTTGTGTTTATAGTTCTGTGTTCTCTTGTGAGAGCTCTTGGCAGCCAGCCAGCAGCCTTCCTAGGGGCAGCCCCAGCCTGCTGGCCATCCAAAAGCAGCAGCACCGGAGTGAGGCTCAATCCTGGTGCACCAACACCCTGGGTAAGATCTGAGCATTGCTGGACTTCTAATTTGATTTTAGAACAATAAGCTGTTAAAGGGCACAGATACTCTCTCTTGCTTGGAATGGCATCCAAAACACTTTATTAAAGTGACCTGAGGGACAAATGGAGGGAACTGCTCCCTGAAACACTCCGAATCATGCTGTCATTTAGATAGACTCCAAAACGAGAGAAAAGCACTTTGCAAATTTGCTGCTAAAGAGGGTTCTATGTGCCTGCAAAATGGCAGCCCCATAACCGTTTGTTGGATGGATTTACCCAAGTTCTTGCCTCCCTGAGCTTTCCAGGAGTGCACATCCTGAAGGCGCTCAGTGGCCACCTTGGTCTCCAAACACCTGTTCAATCTGAGAGTTGAATGGATTCTCCTTTCCCAGAACCTGGGGCCACTGTAGCTGCACCTTCTTCCAGAAGCGATCTGCCAACAGCAGTGAAGCCACCTGCAAGAGAGAACCCAAAGGAGGAATAAAAGGAAAATTAAAACAAAGTAAAGAGTTTAGCAGCAGGATTTACTGTATTCTTTGTGTGGTCGGCAGACTCTAGAAGGGTCCCCCATGATTCCTCGCTTTGTCTTTGTAGAATCCTCTTCCCTTGCTGTGGGTGGGAGCTTGCACTCGGTTCTAATCAATGGAATATGGTGAAGGTAAAATGATGTCACTTCAGTGACTATGTAACATTATCTCATGCTCTGCTTTACTGGCAGTCTTCTTGGGAGACTCTTTTTGTGGGATGCATGAAGGAAGAAAGCTTGTCAGGAAGCCTGCACAGCAAGGGGCTGACACCCGCAAGAAACTGGGTGCTCAGTCCTACAACCACAAGGAAATGAACTCTACCAACAACTTAAGTGAACCTGAAAGCAATTCTTCCCTAGTTGGGTCTCTGGACGAGGATATGGCCCGGATGACACACCTGGATTTTTGCCTTGTGCGACCCCAAGTAGACGCCCCAGTTAAACTGTGCCAGCCCTCTGCCCACAGAAACTGCGAGCTCGGTATTGTTTTGAGCTGCTCACTCTGAGGTGGTTTTTCTATTTAGTAGCAGACAGCAAATGCACGTTTTCATTTATCTGTGGAGAGCTAACATCTACTGCAGGCCTAGGGCTTAGGTTTTGGAGATGAACTGGATGAGTCTTTCCTTCAAGGAACTCCAGACATGCAAAACAAACAAGGGCCGTCTGTGGGAGGCTGGAAGGGTTGGAGGTGCCGACTCTGTTGGGTGGGGGAAGCGACAGCTCCCTCCCTAAAGAGGGTGATGGCTGAGCTGAGTTTTCAAGGGGGAGTTCACCTGGATGGATGATGTGGGAAACCGCACCCGGTGGAGGACCCAGGCTGTGCAAAGGCACAGAGGCGTGGAAGAGAATGGCATGGTGGGAAACCAAGGGCGCCTGGGAAACGAGGATGCAGAGTCACTGGGTCGAAGGGTGCTGTAAGCATGAAGGGTGTGGCTTGGGTGCCAGGGTGAGGAATCATTGGCTTGATGCACAAAAGGCCTGTGTCTGGCTTTTCCAGCTTAACGCCCACTCTCTGGTTGCTTGGCTTTACAGTAGGTTTCCCTTTACTCGTAGGGCTTGCAGGATCCATTCCTGGTTGTCTAATCCTCTGGCTTGTCATTAACGTGCCTTTGATGAGGGCTCTTTCTCTGCAGATAATGCCCTTATTTAGCAAATGGGGCCTGGCCAGACCTCCAGGCCCTAACTTGGCTACATCTGCAAAGGGAATGCTGAAAGAGAAATGTGATTGCTCAAGGCCTTTCGGGGGGAACGCACTGTTCAGAGCAGGTGCTCTGGGATGTCCCTAACCTTATTCAGAAGCATATGGACATTGTCTCCAAAGGGCAGGTCCTGTTTACCATTCCAACAGGCAGTGCTGCCAGGTCCCTGTGTGATGTTGGGCAGCCCCCTTCTACTCTCTGGGCTGCAATTCTCTCACTTGCAAAATGAGTGGGCTAGAATATATGGTTTAAAGACCTTGGGGCACCTGGGTGGCTCAGTCGCTTAAGCGTCTGCCTTCAGCTCAGGTCATAATCCTGGAGTCCCAGGATCGAGTCCCACATTGGGCTCCCCAATCAGCAGGGAGTCTGCTTCTCCCTCTGACCCTCCCCCCTCTCTTGCTCTCTCTCTCTCTCTCTCACTCTCTGTCTCTCAATAAATAAAATCTTAAAAAAAATAGAGAGCTTTCTGGGTCTAAATTGTGTGTAAGGTTTTAGCAGCTGTTAGAAAAAACTAGAACTGGTTTAGTTGCTACATTAATTACCCCCAGTATTTCAATATATTCCTGAGCCTTTTGAGGTGGACCTCAAATTCTGCGTATCCAACAATGTAATCTTGATTACATCCATGTGGTACCTAACAGAAACACACCACCCCTACCCCTACCACAAATATGCATACCCCCAATACCACACCCCCCAACACCACAGACGTCACATCATACCACGCACACCATATCCACCCTCCCCCAAGCAGACACACACACACATGCACACGCACGCCTACACCCATACCCCACCTCCTCCCTCTGCCACCCCCCCCCCCAGGCTAACTATCAAGCCAGCAGGTTTCCAGGAAGGGGCTGCTCCTGTCTCTAGGACACCAAGCAATCAGTATCTTGGAAGACAGAAGACTGGTCTTGTGGCTGTTTTTCCTGCTATTTCTCAACAAAGGAGGCTGCTGCCAGGTCTGTGGAAAATTACTGGTTCTTCTGTTTTGTTTTCTGCCTTTCTACTTGGTACACCTAAGCTGTCTTCCTAACAATTATGTGAAACCAAGACATTTGTGGTTATTTATTTCCCAATCTAAACTAATAAAGGAGGAGATGGGGTGAGGATAAGAAGAGGAAAGGTAAAAGGAAGGAGCTCAGCTTTGTGCATGAGGTAATTGTTTGGTTTGAAAGCAATTAGTTGGTTGTCACTCTAACGGAGATGAAAATATTTATGAGTGTGCGCTGCTAATACATCGGGTCTAAAGCGAGAATGGCATGGCTATTATTAAACTAGAGACTGATGATAAAATGACCCACTCTAATCACTCGCTCATGTGACAAACATTTACTGAACATCTACTGTGGGCTTCTCTTACGACCAACCTCCTGTTGCAACTCCCATGACACACCGGGCAAGGCCCCACCGCCCTTCCCCCTCATTACTCCGGGTTAGCTATTCCCTGAACAGGAATAGTCATTTATGCTTCCCTGGTCGTGGTTTAACACAGTAAAGCAATCCCGACTCATCTGAGAAAAATTTGAAAGACAATTTAGCCAAAAGAGAAAACAAAAAGTGAAAGTCATCTGTAATTATAATAGAGGTAGCCCACGTTAACACTGGGTGTAGAGCCTTGCACGTGCACACACACGCGCGCACGCACGCACAAATGGGATCCTTGCGTGAATATCATTTTATAGTCCGCTCTTTCTGAGGTATAATTCATACACAGTGGAATTAACTTCTTGTGATGAGCAGCTTCGCAGGTGTTGACAAATGCATACAGTTGAGTAATCGCCCCCCAATCTGTAATCCGCTTTTATTTACTTTGCTCTGTATTACAAACATATTTCTGTGTCACTAAAGGGAGATCTATATCATGGCTTTTATTCCGTGCATGGTATTCCGTCAGATGGGCGCAAGCTAATTTATTTCACCAGCGGAGACTTTTGTCATACGTCTCCCGCACGTTTGTCCTCAGGACAGGGTAACAGAGACAGTGCCCACGGAAGGGGTTCGTAGGCTGCGTGGCTCACCTACCCTACCACACACACGCGTGAGTAGACGTCCGGCCCAGCACGATACTGGGGAATAGGAGGTCGCGGTTCAGTGGGGCTTTCTGGTTAACGGAGTCAGGCCCGTAAGAATCTCTCCCTTGGTGGACGGGGCTGCCTGCGAGCTCCGGCAGGGCCCAGCTGCCGTGAGTGCAGACAGCTGCCGTGGGGGTGGCGCTGCTCTCGAGCAGAACCCACTGCAGAGTCCGGCAGGTGGGCCCCTTCCTCGGGCTACCCTCTGAGGAGCCCTGGTGCTTTTTCGCAGGCACTCCTGCAGCCCCAGCGCTTTTGTGGGATATGCCACCCACCTGTCTGCCTGCTGCTGGTGCTGAGAAGTGCTCACAGTGCCCAAACCACATGATGGTCCCTGGTCCACTGCAAAGTTTCCTCTTTGAAATTCTCCGCGAAGGGGCAACAAAGCAGGGGGATTTAATACCCTGCTGTCTTAGGTGGGTCCGGCAAAACAGATCTTTCAGCGTTGATGTGCAGTCCCAGAATCCCCCAGGATCGAGGCATGAGTCTCGGGGGAGGAGAAGGGTAGGAATGTGGTGCAGTTTCTGGTAAGAGCCACCATATGGCTTCTAGACTCTCTCCCTTCTGATGACAGTTTTTAAAAGGAGCCACACTTCTTTGCCTAACCATATTTGGACTTATGCTGAGCCCCTCTCCGGGAGAGCGTCTGGTCCTCCCCGTAAGTACCCGCCGTTGGGTCCACCCCACACGTTCCTGAGACACCTCTGGACACCATGCAAGCCCAGCAGGGTCACAGCCGCACACAATCCCCCTTCACATTCCTACTTCATAAACTAATTTTATGTATTTTGCTACAAAAATAGAATTCATTAGTAAGACAACTATAAAATCAAACCCTAAACAGTAACTACCTTTTTATAATATTAAAAAAAAAATAAATGCAATTCAAAGCAAGATTGCATAGATTTCACCAAAAACTTATCATCCCTGATCCCTTTTAAGTTGAACCCTTGCTAAATTTAACTCTGGGGTTTTATGAGACCAAAGTTAAAAATATACTGTGAATTTATTTTTCCTATAGGAAGAACATTTCTAGGCTATCTTGGTAAGATTGCTTTTAAACGCCTGCAGGGAAGCCCTTACCACAGGGAAGGCATGGCTCTGCTTCTCTGGGCTCTCAATTTGCCCAGAAACATGGTCTATTGGACCCAATTAATTTTATTTTATTTTTATTCTGAGAGAGCGCGAGAGAGAGAGAGAGAGAGAGAGAGAGAGCGCGAGCATGCATGCGTGAGCAAGCAGGGGGAGGAGCAGAGGGAGGGGTGGAAAGAGAATCTTAAGCAGGCTCCACACCCAGTGCAGAGGCTGACGTGGGACTCCATCCCACGACCCTGAAATCACAACTTGAGCCGAAATCAAGAGTCAGACGCTCAACCAACTGAGCCACCCAGGCATCCCTGTCCCAATTAATTTTAAATTTGTAAACTGACAACATGCCAACGGTGTAAGAGGTATTTAAACATTTACATCTATGGGAAAATGTAAATTCCCAGCTCTAGCCTCTCTGTGCTGACTCAGTGTGTCATTCCAGAGCCACTGTTGCTAGCTGGCTTTATGTATAAAGCAAACTGAACAGACAGGGTCCCCGATGCATGGGAAGGACCAGCCTAAAGTGTTTGAAGGTTTCCCTGGCCCAGAAGGCCCTGCTCTCCACCCTCCCCACTGCCAGGATCGTTTCCCTCTTTGAGGGACTCCACAAGTCCACTCAGGACCGTGGGTTCCCAGGGGGTCACACGCTGAGAGCAACAAAGACCTGAAGGCTGTTAACATTTAACAACCAATTATACACATAATACATATTAAAGCCAAATATATATATATAATGTAAAACCAATCCACTGATTAGTATCTTATGTCTGCCTCCAGCAATGTACAAGGTTCAGGGCTCAAGAGAAAGTAGGGGAGTTGATGTCATGGAAAATTCATTGCTTGCAGGAAGAGTTTCAGGAGGATGGTTTGAGCTGCTACGGCATCGTGAGAGGAGAGGAGGTGGTCTTGCAGAGAGCTGTGCTGGGCAAAGCTGCTACGGCAGGACGTGTCAGGGAGGCTTAGCTGGGTGGTCTCAGAGTAGCCAAGGATGCTGGACTTGATGTACGTCTGTGCCTCTTCCAACATTTGCTGTTTACTATTGTCTGGTTCTAGTCCCAGAGATCTTTTAAGTATCTCTTCAGAGACTAGCTTTGCAGAGATTTTAAAAAGTGAGTATTTGGGGGTGCCTGGGTGGAACCAGTTAAGCCTCTGCCTTCGGCTCAGGGCGTGATCCCGGCATTATGGGATCGAGCCCCACATCAGGCTCCTCCGCTATGAGCCTGCTTCTTCCTCTCCCACTCCCCCTGCATGTGTTCCCTCTCTCGCTGGCTGTCTCTATCTCTGTCAAATAAATAAATAAATAAAATCTTTAAAAAAAAAGTGAGTATTTGAATTGGTAGAATTGCTGTGGCTTCCATAGGCCACAAATCTGGGTTGTGGGTCTTGGCCATATAATTTCTTTTATAAGTCAAACTTTCTCTGCATTTGGTCAGCTGTTCTCCCTTCTCCACTATGCCTGCTCTTACTGGAGGCATCAAATGGTCTCCTGGGTCTCCTCTCCAATGAGTCCTTCTCTGATGGGCAATGGTCAGAATTTGACCCCGTGGGCCAATCTCATTCCTGCAAGTGTCTCCAGTTCTCAACTAGATACTGATGATTTCCAAACCTGTGTCTTTAGGCCAGGCCCCTCTCCTGAGATCAGAACCCATCAATTTGATCTAATGGTGATTAGATACCTGGATATTGTGCAGGCACCCCAAATTCAGAATGCCCAAATCTGCCCCTTCCTCTTCGGGGTTCCTTGCCTTGCTATTTTTCACTTCTGTTCATCCAGATGCCCAGTTCTGTGAGTCATCTTCTTCCCGCCCACCAAATCGCATTAACTGTCAAGTCCGGCATTATAACCTAGTTTCCCCCCTCCCACTGGAGAAGATATTTCTTTTTCTTTTTTCTTTTTTTTAAAGATTTTATTTATTTATTCGACAGAGATAGAGACAGCCAGCGAGAGAGGGAACACAAGCAGGGGGAGTGGGAGAGGAAGAAGCAGGCTCATAGCGGAGGAGCCTGATGTGGGGGCTCGATCCCATAACGCCGGGATCACGCCCTGAGCCGAAGGCAGACGCTTAACCGCTGTGCCACCCAGGCGCCCCTGGAGAAGATATTTCTTAACATTTCGGTTCTACACTTGGGGAGTGAGATGAAAAGGCAAAGCAGTTGTCAGTCTATACTAAGACTTTTTTCTACACCTGGTTATTTTCCATTAAAATATAAGCAAAGTGTTTAGATGATAGATATAATTTGGTTAAAAAATTAAGATGTATCAATCATAAATTTGAACTGTTCAGCACAACTCATGTTTATACTTAATTAAACCTGTCTTCCTAAGAAAATTGGAGCAATTGAATTGACACTCCCACCACTTCTCTTGTAGGATTTTAGAAAGAAATAGGCCAATAAGATAAAGCCTCTCCCCCCTTGGTGCTTAAGGGCCAGTGCCAGCTGTTTTTGCCCAGATGAACAGGAATTGGTGGGAGGGCATGTGAACACGGCCTGAGCCTACTCCTTTAGTTGGTATTATGTCCGTGCCATTAGCATGAGGTCCTTAGACCAACCTTGCTCATCTGGCTCTTTTAAGATGGAAAAGATGTGGACCCCCATGGCTCACTACGTTTTGTGGACCATTTGTTTATGTGTGTGTGTGTGTGTGTGTGTGTGTGTGTACACGCATGTGTGGCAGTTTTAAGTTACTAGTTTTTAAAATAATAACATAAGGTTCTAAAAGGATCCATCAACACTGCCCCTGCCGTGAGGTGCGCTGTCTGGAGGGGAGTTTGAAGGTATGCTGAGACTCCTCTTCAAGGCTCTACGTCAGGATGTGCTCATGTGCTCACATCTGTAGCTCCCACCCAGACCCTTTCCTGAGCTCCAGGCTTGTATATCATCTGCTAAAAAGACACCCCCATTTTGGATGCCCTGCAGGCTCCTTCAATCCAAGGTATTCCAAACTCCTCCTCAAACCACCCTGTCCTCTGTGTTTCTCATCTCTGTGAGCAACAGAATCATCTACCTGATTTCCCAAGTCATGAAAGAAGTGTCATGCTTAGCACCTCTTTCTCTTTCACGCTCACGTCCAATAAACGGCCACGTTCTGTTGATTCAGCTGTGTGAATCTGTGCAATACACACCCTTCTCTCTGTCCCCACCCCCCCAGGCCATCACCTCTGACACACAGAAGCATCCTCCAGACAGTCTCACTGCCTCTAGGATGGTACCCCCCCCACACCATTCTCCAGCTGCTACCACAAGTCTTGTCATTTTTCTTTGTTGCTTGAAAACCTTCAGTGGCTCCTCCTCCCCTACAGGAAAAAGGTCAAACTCCGTGCAGACCTTCTGTGATGTGGTCCTTGAGCGAGTACTCCTGATCCGTCTCTCGACCCCATGCCCACACGGTATGACCTGGCTGCACTGCGGCTCTTTTATGTCCTCCAGCAGGCCCCACGGGCTTGTTTTCTCTTGTTTTTTTGCACTCAGGTCTTGGCCCATGCAGTTTCCCCTGCTCGGAACACTCTGTGTAGCCCCTCCCTTGTCCCCTGTATTTGATTAGCTCCTACTCTTAGTTATAAGTGAGCCCCTCTGAAAGCTTTTCCAAACGTGCTCTCTCCCATCCCATCCCCCATAGTGCTCCCAACGGCCCGTGCTCACACGACTGGAGGCATCGATCACTTTATATTTAATTATCTGTTCACTGGTCGTTCCTCCCCTCTAGACTATAATCTCCTTAGATGGCAGGGGTAGCTTCTCGTTCCGTCTTGAATTCTCACTGTGATAGGCACTCAATAAACATTTTTGGATGGCAAGTTGCAGTCTGGAGTCTTTAGCTCAACATATACGATAACTAGGCAGGTTTTGCGCATGGCTACCCATTGCCGCTCACTTTGGATGTGACTCCACCATGCCATCCTCTACGACCAGCACGGGAACAAATCTCCCAGGAATAACATAGGATTAGGGCCCACACCGAGTTTCAGCTTTTTAATTTTTAATTAATTAGTTCATTAGTTCATTCATTTTAAGTCAGCTCCATGCCCATTGTGGGACTTGAACTCATGACCCCGAGATCAAGAGTGGCATCTTCTACCTGACTGAGCCTGCCAGGTGCTGCCCCCCCGCCTCCTGATTTTCAGCTTTCGACCCTGTTCTCAATAATCCGTTATAGGCAAAGCTGTCTGAGTGCAAGATAGAGCCCTAATGTGACAGACTTTGAATCCTGATATTATTTTAAGTGTCGGGGACAGGATGGTCTTTTGATGGAGCAGACAAATATGTCCCAAAGGATAAAGCAAAGCTATTTTTGACCCTCTCCTTTTTAGTTTGTTCCTAATAAACTCCTTCTTTGACCATTTCTTCCCATCCACAATTCTCTCTTGAATCAGAAAGGTAAAACTCTGTGATATGCAGGAATGACAAGAACCACTACCTAATTATTGCCAGAAAGAAGGTCTCCATATTAAAAACCATTCTAAGACAAAAGTCATCATTCAGTGGGGAACAGACTCTAATATTTAACCAGCTTCCAGCCAATAATTCTGTTGGATCAGCTAATCCACACAATACACAGGAAAGTTAGATAATCTGAGATGCATTACTTAGATTTATTTTTTCAGTTGTTTAAAACAGGAAGATGGGCATGTGGTGCTCACTTTCAATTTACCCAGCATTTATGGGACTCCACTGTTTATTCATTCGTAGATAGAGTGGCACTCTTTTCTGTTTCCTTTGAGACAGTTCTTAGCCCTGCCCGCGGGTACGTGGCGAGCCTACAGCTTGAGGGAATATGGACTGCCCATTCCATTCAGGCTCCCAAGGGGACCGTCAGCCCTCCCTCTGACCTGGCTGACCACTGAGACCAAGGCCATGGGGAAGGCACACCAGGACTGCTTCTCTGGTTTAGGGCCTTGTCACTGCCACATTGTCCTTACCAAAGGCTAGGCCAGAAAGACTAGAGTTGCAAAGAATGCTAAGTTTTTAAAATTTGAAAAGTGGCAGAACTACTCCCATATTTCTTCTTTTTTTTTAATGAAGAAACATCCCAAGTAGGTCCAATATGTATGACACATAAAAGCAGAGCTTCCCTAGTTGAAGTTAGGATAATGGATAGGGTGAGGGTAGGAGAGGACAGAGTCCTACCCTCCAGTTCCCCTTGCTCTGTGAAGAGGCCAGAGTAGAACTACTTTCCAGAATTGTACCTTGGAGTCTTAGATAAGAAACAGCTCTTACTGCAGGATATTGCTAAGAACACTGTTTTCCTCTCATCGAGTGTCCTTTCTGTAAAGATCCATAGAAGAAATTTCTCATAGGTCTCTCTTCCAGGAATCCTTGTGATTTTTTTTGAGTATTTATTATTATTTTTTTATAGAGGTCATGACGTATGCCCTTTTTATGTCGGCCCCTAGAAAACAGAGCTGATGTTGTAGGCTCTTGCTGGCAGTTTCTAGGACTACCCTGCACACATTATATGAACTATAGACACTAAGTCAGGAAGCCAGGCATCATTTCTATCTCACTTGCCTTTTACTCTAATTTTCAGTTTGTTTTTATTGAATCTTCTATCTTAGACATGTGAGTACATCTTTCTGGAATAAAAGGGGACAAAAACAAACATATGGATCCATAACTATATTTTACAAAGACCCTTAACGGGTAGCCTTCAGCAACCGCGTGGGACTGCACTTACTTCATTGGGGTGGAATCCATCGACAGGTTCAATGAGCTGCCAGGGCTGCCCACCTCTCTTCCGCCACTCCTCGGTAACTGCGGGGCACACACACACAGAGGGTTAGCGACACGCTTCTCTAAGTGACGGTCAGTGCTGGAGAGCAAGGACCATGTAGACAATGTCAGAGCTGCCCCGGGCCTGACTGGCTGATGCTTACTTGGTCGAGGCTGCTCTGGGCTGTTATCCCGGGCCGGAGGCTGTCTGAACAGGAATGACCTTCCTATTGTATGGTCTTTTTTTTTTTTCTTTTTAATTTTCTAACTCAGGAAGAAAGCGTGTGAGGCTATTGGGTGAATGTGGTTTGTGCAGGGAGGAGGGTGGTGGGAAAAAGTGAGCTCTGAAATATTCAACACCAATGTAAAATCATCTCATTTCTCAGTGGGAGAGTATTGGAAGGGGGGGGAGAATGAAACATTTTGTTAACATCTCTATGTGGGCTGCCATTTCCAGATACTGCCTGCATATGTCAAGCCGTCACCATTAAAAATCTCAGTTTCTCAGAAATATAATTACATAAAATTATCTCAACATCACGTTTGGAATATGGCTACAGAAGAAATACGATGAGCCCCAAAGTGATGAAAAGCAATAAAACTGCCCTTCAATGGGACTGTCAGTTGCTGTAAGGCAAGGGCACCATTAACTCTATACCGTGATATTATATAGTCAGGAAGAACTCCTCTGGGAAATTTCAAAATCCCTAGAGAGCCTCCAGAGGGAAAGATGTGAAACTGACTGCTCCCAGCGTCACCCCTGCCCTCACTTCCTTGGTGTCCGGAGACGGAAGCAGGCACAGCAGCAATTTTCAAGTTCTTCTCTCTTCACCCCACAAAGACTCAAGAGCAGGGATGTGTGCCTTCTTGGTTCCCCCCATCTCGCCTCAAAGTAAGGAATGTAAATGCTACCGGAGGCTTTGACTGTACAAGGGAAGCCGGTCCCAGAGCTGAACCGGTACTATGCTGCTTTTGTAATTAGCCCTACTACCACAGCGTGCCACCCCTGCTTGCTACCCCATCCCAGTTCCCTGAGGGGCTGCAAATACTGCTGCCCTTCCCAGAGCTCAGGGAAAAAACTCCTACTGGTCATTTGAAGTCCTACACACAGGATCACCAATTCCTGTTGGCTTTTTCTGCAAAATGGCTGCCACTGCTTCATATTTACCATCTGGGGGTTACTGGGAGTCAGTGATAACGTATTCCTTCCTGCCAGGAAACACATTTCTGCTGCTGCACAAGTCCCTATCCCCCCTCGCTACAAGGGAGTGCAGTCTTTAGAAGAACTGGCTTATCATATAGAATAATCCAATAGGCATTAAAAGAAATGCCGCAGGTTACCAAGGCTACCATCAGTCTATTCAGAGTGAAAAACATCATTTTCTCACATGATTATTGTGTCTGTGAGGGTTACCAGTCATTGCACATTTGCGGACATCAGTATTATAGCACTTAAAGGGAGAATCAGAAACTCACAGGCAAGAGTGTAAGGTGTTATCTGTATTGTGACCAGTGTTAGACAGAGTGACCCTTTTACATTTGTTGATCTCAGGGGGAAACTTTGCTTTCCTAGAATAAATGCAATACCAGTGGTCTCTATTTCTTCTCTGACTGATTTTATTTATTTCTAAAAGATTGTATTTATTTATTTATTTGAGAGCATGAGGGGGAAGGAAGGGCAGAGGAAGAGGGAGAAGCAAACTCCCTGCTGAGCAGGGAGCCCCACATGGGACTTGATCCCAGGACTCTGGGATCATGACCTGAGCCAAAGGCAGATGCTTAACCGACTGAGCCACCCAGGTGCCCTCTGACTGATTTTAAGGAGGAGATCCAAGCAGGGGCAGCATGGTAAGCTGGTCTGTTTTCTACCTGCCTGGGACCACAATTAAAAATAGATAAATGAATTCCTATTTGCTCAGAAGACCTGAATTAAACTTCTTGAATGATCACGAATGATCTCTGGGGATTTGGTGCATAATGCATTTTCTGTATTTGTAAAGTCAAAGTAGCTCTGCTAGTGACCAGCTTTTCAGAGACGCAACAGAAGTCGTCGGAGAAGAGTCATGATCCCTTGGTAGCTCCTTGATGACCAGCCATACCAGCAGATATCTCAAACAAGGGATCTGAATTCTGGTCAGCACCATGAAATCACTGGTTGTTTTACAAACATACACGGGGGCAGAACTAAGAACCAAGTTTACTCCAATTGAGTTGTCTTGGAAACTGAGGGCAGCTGGTATATTTAAACTGTCAGTGTAAAAATGGCCTTGTCAGCCAAGTGGCATTTTCCTTCCTCTGTTTGGGAGGTGTGGTACGGACAAAGAAAAAGGACAATACCTGCTCCAGCTGGCATTTCCTGAAGGGAGAAAAAATTGCTGCCTCTGTTTAGCTCATAACCAGTTAGAGGATGAGTCAGCAAGAGACAAAAAGGAGTCTTTGGAGATGAGCAATTGCCTTCCACTGTGGGACTGACGCTGTCAGAGTGGAGAACAGATAGGGCTCATGCCTACCCTCAAGGGACAGCGACCCTCCGCGGCAGCTTGCTCTGTCACAGGGGGTGGAACTGTACATTTCCTAGGAAAAATGACGATGTTTGTGATGCAGTAGTCAGCTCAAATACAGCACTGAAATGAGAGGGGAGATTTCCATGTGACCATAAGGACTGGAGGCTTCCTAAGTGGCTATACGGTTTTTATGTCTGCTAACAAAGACCATGGTGCTAACGAGATACATTTCCACCATAGCTTCCTGTAGGGACTCAAAGTGGTCCACGGGTATGACTGGTGATGGGAGGTGGGTTGGACATTGGAAGAGAATCAACATTTATTCTCCTATGATAAGCCCTAGAAGAACGTAGTAGGTGCTTTGCATACATCGGTGACAGTGGTGGTGGGAGGATATCAGCTAAGAGGGTTCTCACTACATTGCAGTGTTGTCTCGATCCTCACATCACCCCCAAGTCCTCCCCCACCTGCTCCCTGGTTTAGTTAGTGTTACCTTACACAAAAGGGAACAAAGCAGAGTGATTATTTAACTACTCAGAGTTATGCAGTCTTTCCGTGTCTGAGCTGGGATGGGGGCACAGTTCTATCTGGTGGCGAATACTGGGCTCTTTCTACAATAGCACGTTGCACCTCCATGTTTCTGGGATGCTGAGCTTCCCAGGCATGGCGGTTACCACATAGAGGGATCTGGGGGTGAATGAGCCCTCCGCTGTCTCAGCTGTTCATGGCCGCCAGATCCTCTGTCTGCACTCTCTCTCCCACTGCGCCCAAACATCTTCCCTAGCCAAGTACCCACTGACTTCATATGGAGAAGGCAAAGAAGGCCTTCTACCAAAACTGGATCGTCAGATTTTATTTTTAATACATGTCTCTCAGGAAATTCCTTGAATGGTTGATGATTGTTGCCAAGTAAGGACAAATACGGAGGAGGTTTCTGAGTAAGGTGACCCACTGCCATTTGATTTGGGATGTTCAGTTCAGTTTAACTGAAGTTCTAGCTTTTATACTGCATTTATTGTTGCTGTGAGGACAAGAAGGGGCCGATGAGACTCTGCTGCAAGCCCTTTAGGTCACCAGTGGAAAGCTGGTGTACTGAGTCAAGCGTAAAGCTCTTCTCTATCCTTCATGAAGATAAGGGCTGTTTCGTTTTTCTGACAGCTATATTCCCAGCACCTACACAGTACATGGTAGGACTTGGTAGAAATCGGATGAGTAAATTCTTAACCTTGGAGCATTACAGAGCTCCATTTATTAACTTTTAACATGCATATGGGTCATCTGTGGATTATGGCAAAATGCAAATTCCAATTCGGTAGGTCCTAATTAGGATTGGAGCCTGGGGCTCTGCATTTATAACTAGCCCCCAGGGGGTGTGGACACTGCTCATCCTGAGCCACACATTGAGGAGCAAGGGTGTGAGGGGACCCTGCTCTTTCCTGGGCACCGGCTACGTACCAGGCACAGCGTGTAGGAGAATTACACGTTTTCCATACAATCATCACAAAGATTTGTTATGTAGATGAGTAGCCCCATTCCAGGTCTGGAAAGGAGAGTTTAGACATGTTCAGGGAATTGCCTACATTCCCAAAGACAATAAATGACAGAGCTAGAGATTACTTTAGAAAATGAAAAGTCCCATGTGAATGTTAGACATTATTATATTTTTAATAACTTTATCTATATTCAAGGTTGATGATCATCAAAGAACACTTGGTGGTGCATTTGTTTACACCAGGAATTCATTAATGAGTCTTTAGCTTTGCATTTTAATGAGAGGTTATTTATCAAAATGTCTCTCCCCAGGAGAGAATTATGTATCACCTAGGCAGGAAATCTAGTTAAGGGAGATCAGTCCTGTTGAAAAGCTGTTCAGGATTGAAGTATGAGAGTGTGCAATGCAATACGTGTCAGCTAATGTAAAATTTGATAATTCATGATGGCCATCTGGTTCATCCCAGATGCTGGGGCTGGGGGTGTTGGTGGCAGGAAGAGTGAGATGATAAACTCTGGATGAGACCTCTTCCATCATTTGCATACACTGTAAAGCTTTCCATTAGCATCATCTCAGCTAGCAGTCAATCAACAGGAGGCCTTTCTCTTGTATAACAAGTGCTTAGCAATGAAAATGAGACTGGGAGGATTAAAGTCAATAAATAACAATTTTTCAGAGTCAAGACTTAAAGGATAAATCAGTAGCTCCCACAATCACGCTTATTTTTGGGTGGCCACTCATCAGTGACCCCTGTGTTCCGACAGAATGCTAGAAAAGAAACAGCGACGTTCTTTCCAGAAGGCTGGGAGATGGGTTGTCCCCTTGGCCACAGACAAATCTGAGGTCCCTCCCTTAAGGACTCTGATAAATTACATCAGGTGTGGAGGCTGGGACTCTGCGCTGCCACTGAGTCCCTAGGTCATTCAGTATCCATACGGGAGGCACTGCCTTATCCCTTATTCTTACTCACTCTCATCTCTAGCCCACAGGTAAGCAGGGCATTGCTCAACTGGCAAGAATGAGCTAGGCGAATCTATGGATCTGCTGGCTCTGGGCCCAAAGCTGTCTCCAACTGGTCATTGGCTCTCTTGCTTCAGGGATTCTAAAATGATGGCAAAGTGAGGAGGCGATGGTAAGCTTCGCCCCTCCCTGAAAGGGTCTCACACACTTTATCTTTCTTCAATACTCAGAGCTGTGAGTGGGTCAGAATGTGCAGGGACCACCCTGCCTGATCTACTGCCTGTTGGCTTATAAGAGCTCTGCTCAGTCAGGCTCAACACTGTAGGGGCTACTTTTCTCTTGGGTCAATACCTACTCCAAACAACACTTACCTTCGTGGAAGTCAAAATCCATGTAGAAAAGATCGAAGTTCGTAAATTTCTGGCTGGTTGCAATTTTTTTCAGTGTATTGGAGAGTTGTTTTGCTCTCTGAATACAAAAGAAACAGGGAGAATTCCATGAAAACTAGACTTTATTGAGACGACTCAGGCAGAACAAAGACATTGATAGTCCCCACCCTCGCTCGGAGCCACCAGCGGAGGGAAGCTCTGCCCGTGAAATTCTCGTCGTGGCACAAATGGCTCACGAACATACAAAACTGTTAACATTCATTAGGAATCAATCAGAGAAAATTAAAGTAATAAGATACCACTTTTTTCCCATGGGATTGGCAAAGAAAAGATGAATAATCACGATAATTTAGAATATTGCCATGGGAGATGTGACTGAGAATGTCAATTTGTTTCACCTTTCTAGACAGCAATTTGGAAACAAGGATTAAACCCTTATATATGGCACGCCCTTTGACCCAATAATTTTTCTATTAATTTGTCTGAAGGAAATAGACACAGTATAGAAATACACACACACACACACACACACACACACACACACACACACAGAGGTTTATCGCAATGCTATTTTTCATAGTGAAAAACTGGAAACAACCTATGTGTCCAGCACCAAGGGGTGAAATAAATCACAGTACATTCATGGGCTGCATGCATTAAAATGATTACAAAATTATCATGTGGAGGAATAACTTATGCACATTGGAAGGCACGAAACAATATGCGTACTCTGATACTGTGTAGGCAACCCCCCCCCCAAATATCTATGAAAGTAATATTGGAAAGACATACATACTTATTGACTTGGGTGATGGCGTTTGTGGTAATTTTTGCTATTATTCTTTGTGTCTCAGCTTTTTTATATTCCCCACTTTTTTTTAATTGAAATATATTTCTTTTGCAAAGACAATCAATAAATCTTTCACAAAGAGATTTATTCATCATCCGTGAAAGAAGTATGTGAACCATGGATCCCCTCAGAGAAGAGAGGAAGGCTGTGGAGCGCCTGGTCCTCTGCACCTTGAGAGAGCGCCAGGCATCCGTGGGCCTGACCTTGCTCACTCCTCTCTATGTCTATAATACGCCTAGGACCAGCTTTAAAAGGGATATACGTGTGTCCACGTATGTGTGCGTACAAGACAGAAAGGCACACAACAGAGCCAGTGACTGAGAGACACAGCCAGAGCCCCAGACCCAGAGTGTCGCAGAAAGAGAGGGACAGGACACCCCACATTCTCTTGGCTTCTCAAACACCCTGGCAGTTTGATGTTTTTATTCATCAGCTTGGAGGCTATTGCCCTGCCCAAATCCCCTTCCCGGTGGAAATGCTGCCGTAAACACCGGGAAAGGATGATCAAAGATGCTATCAAAGGCGCTGCTACCGTCCTACCTCTGAAGTGAGAGTCCGGAGCGTCTTGTTGGAGGTCATCCAGCTGTGGCAGGGGCTGACCTGAGAGTAAGAAAACACCGCTTTGATTACAGGGGAACAAGGCCAGTACCAGGGAATGTGGCCTTGGAACAAGTCATTGTGGGCTTACCTGGAGACAGTTCAGGAAGGAGTAGAAATGTGCATAGGTCACATCCTTATTTAGTTGGCCTGGAAGACACAGAGTCTGGTATGTTGTACTTATTCAGATCTAGCAGCCAATTAGGGATACTTGTGGGTGACCCTGCCTTTCCTGAGAAGGGCGGCACTTCCAGGGACCTGCCCTGAGTTTTCCTTCAGCATTGCTTTTGAAGAATGCCTGAGCATTCCTTCTTTCTGAGTGCCCTAGAAATCAGACTGAGCTGGGGAGGGGTCCTAAGGAGTTTATTCCCATCTTGAGCTTCTGCCCTTTTCTGGACCCCAGTAGAAGGATACAAAGGCCCCATACATTCTGGAACATCACTAACAAAGGACTTGCGGAGCAGTGGCTTTCTCCTGGCAATGGTATGAGATGCCAGGTTCCCATGGGGTACAGAGAGCATGCAAGGTGATAGTTGGCCAAACCCTCCTTCTCGACTTTATGTAACACTCAGGTCTGCCCAATTATCCCATGCTGAGGACCTGCCAGGACATTCTGGGTGTCTGAAGTTCTGACTATGCACTGCCCCACAGTTTGGTAGACTGCAAGCCTCCACAAGGGTGTCGGTGGCCACTGGATGGAAGAGGACAGCACATGCTATCCCTCCACAGCCCAGTGCATATCTTATTTGAGCCCTAATTACTAGATATGCTCTAATTTATTTTTTGGTACAGGTTAAAGAGGTACATAAGAATAAAGGTGGGGGTGCCTGGCTGGATCCGTTGAAAGAGCACACAACTCTTGATCTCAGGGTTGTGAGTTTTGGCCCCACATTGGGCATAGAGATGACAACAAAAATAAAATAAAACTTAAAAAAAAAGGATAAAAGTGTTAAGTGCCATATGTGAGTTCATCCAGTCTTTCCAAACATCAGTTGTAGACCCAGAATCTGTGAGGGTTATTTCTTTTCTCTTTTCACACAATTCCCCTCTCCCCCCACCTCCTAGCCTATTCACCCCCGGAGGTGAATCAACTTTCATGCTGTGGCTGAGACACAAAACCGAGGCCCTCCCAAATCTCAGGGGTGAATTACTGATGTCTTATCCATTAACACTTCTCTCACACTTGAAAAAATAAAGGAAAATAATAGGACCTATCTCAGAGTGAAGGGAAAGATTGAAGGTGATGGAACACAGTCTTATTTTTCACTTATACCTCAGATCAGTTAGACTGGAAGATAGATTCAATTTTCTTGTCATAAAGGAAATATGTATTCTCTCTGTGTGTGGGTGAGTGAATCCCAAGACTGGAATACCACAGGCTTATTATCGCCATTACAGTCACAATGACACACCAGGCCTCCTCTGTTCTCAAAGGTGTCTGCGTCTTTGTATTTTGGATGAATCCCAAGCCACTAGCTTCTGTCTTTGCTTTCATTTTATGCTCAACATGGAGCCCTGAGCTCTCATCTTTCTCCAAGATCCTGTTTTCCACCGCTGAGGCTTCTTTCCCTCTATTGTGTGTGTGTGTGTTTTGTAATTTATCTTTCTGTATGTGTCCCCATCTGTCTCAGCCTAGCCAGCCGCTGTGACTAACACCTCCTACCTGCACTCCCCATCCTCCATCCTCTGTGTCCCAATGACTTGGCTCTTGCCTCCTGTTGGTACTGCCCCCCCTGCAGCCTTCCCTCAGCCATCTTGTTTTTGTTGTTGTTGGGCTGGGGCCATGTAATAAACCTTAAGCAGCTTGGCTGGCACCCTGTCAACCTGCTTGGCCCTCTCCCTGAGAACTGGTCTCTCTCTCTCTTTCCCTTGCCCAGTGGCTGAAGTCTTTTTAACCTGTGGGTGGTGGCACCTAAGCCCTGATTACAAGTAATACTCTTGCACCCTCCCCCTTCCCACCAGCAAGGCTGGTTGCTCTGCTATCCAGAGGGACCAGAGTTTGTCCTGCTACACTGGATACTGGGGATTCATCTGCTGGCTCCCCTCTACAGGCTAAGTCCAGCCATAGCCTTGTCCATCCTGGCTTACTCTTCTCTCCCTGCTGTCTTACTGGTGAGGTCCCAGCACACCTTCGGATGAGACTACGAGGTGTGTCCTCCTTCTGGGCCTTCTCTCAATCCCTGTCCCTTTCCCCCTTCTTGCTATTCTGGCACAAGCTCTAATTAGACAAGGTTGGTACAGGAAAAATCCTTAGGTGAGTAGGTAGGTCTGTTGAATAGGACAAAGGCGTGCTAGCTGCAGTTGGGAGGGAACTGGGAAAGGTGTAACGAGTTGGTTTCTCTTCTCTCTGGGATTTCTGCTGTGGAAGGTAGGGTGACTCTGGAGCTGGCCATGTGGAAGGTCAGTTGGGAGTGCTTATGATGGACTTATGGTTTACAGAAAGGGAGAAGGGAAAATAGTTCTTATGCTTTTCTCCACTTATTGGTGCTGTCAGTTGGTTACTCACTCTTTCTTTTTAGGTATTACTTTTCAATGGTATTCTTGCATCTTGAGGAGCCCTGGTATAAAGATTGATCTCACCTACATGTCGTACCTATAAAGAGGCAGTGTCTGCAACATTCTGGTCAGAAGTGAATCTGGTAAAGAAAGCTGTTCAAAAATGCCCAGGACAGGGGCAAGAGGACTGGAATTATCAGGGCTGAGGAACTATCAGAGTGTGTGTGCGTGTGTGCATGCGCGCACGCACGTGTGCCCACGCATAAGGGATGGGGAGCCAGTGCGCCGGCCCAGTGGCTGCCATATGTCCCCCCAAAGATTAAAGGGCATGTTCTACCCCAAGTGGCTGTAGGAGCAGCTCATATCTCAGTCATTATTAGTTCTTTAGGGTAGAGTCTTCGGCATTTACTTAATGCTGGGACTGCAACTGAAATAAAAGCTTAGTACCAACAAAGATCAGCCACACCTCCACAAAATACCATCTGAAAGTATAAAACCGTAGTGAAACCCTATGAATTCAGACAGGGAGTAAGCCAGTAATAAAATAAGAGGAATACTGCAAGGTACTTTAAAACATAGTACGTTTCAGGTTTAAGAGTAATTGGGGAAAAATTAAGTTGTTGATGTTTTGTGGCAGAGGCCTTTCAAGAAAGGTCTACTTGCAGACTTATAGCAGCAATCCTGGACTTGTTGACTATAATCTAACACTTCCGGTAGCTCCCAGAATGCCTGTGGCTTGTACCGGTATCAGTGGCATAAGGTGAGCTCACTGTCAGGATCTATACAGTATTTTCCCCAGTGGAATTGTCTTTTCTCTCTCTTTTGAGGACAAGGACACCATTTTAGTATCATCTTTACCCCCAAAGCACATAATAGGTATCTCAGACATATTTATGGAAAGATTGCTTTTCTCATAGACTGTGTCTGAGAGGACTTATCCCTGGTCAAGCTTGAAAAGATCTATGTAAGTAGAATCCTAATGTGCGAGACTTACTTTCTGGTAATTATTCCTCAAAAAGACTTGCTAGGAATTTTAATTACTGGTAGAGACTGTGGAGCTGTCGCAGCCCTTGGCAGCCAGGCTTTGACTGGGGAGTGACTCAAACATGGCTAAGAGATGCCAGGAGGGATTTATTAACCCCTCCTCCTTGGCAGGAGCGAGCTAGGAATCTATTCTTGCCCTGGGCCTCCATTGTCTGCTGATCTGGTGCTATGGCATTTAACCTTGTCTTAGGAGAATGGTCAGGCTGAGTTCCTACCAGTCCTACTGAGGCAGCAGAAAATGCACCACTGACCCAGGGGTTCTGCTTGGCTCCTGCTTCCTGACTCTTTCTTAATCCTTAATGGGTGGCTCATGTCAGGTCTAGAGAGCATCATCACCACGTTTCTAGGCTCAGAGATAGAAATAAATGGAAAACCCTGTTTATTTGCATACACAATCCTTAGCACAGTGCCCTGGGAACCAGACTTGGTGTTTGGCTATTGATTAAGATGAGACCTACCCTAACCTAGGCAGAGCAGCCAAACCCTGAGACTGGCCTGGCGTAAACCTACTTCACTACTGGCTCACGTCTGATGGAAGTGAAGGTCCAAAGACTGGATGTGAAGCCAGAGCAGAACTGAGATGTAGGGCAGTAGCCCTCCCCTCAAGGCTTTCATCTTACGTGAGTTATGCACCAGCCAAAGGAGAAATGAAGAAGCTGGGTAAATCCTACCTACTTCCCCAGGCTGTCTAGGAAGGATACTGATGCTTCGTTGAGGAATTTATAATTTATTTCCCATGGCAACCAGGCAGCAGGGATAATTTAGGATATGAATAATAACTTAAAAACATTAAACAAATTTTAGATGGTTTCAACTTTCTTCCTAATTGGATTTTTTTTTTCAAAACCAGGGTTGTTTATATAGAACAAACTCGTTCTACCTTTTCCTTCTTCCTTTTTTGTGCTGTGAAATGCTAGTGCCTGACTAGTGGCTGGGGAAAGGCCATTTGAGGACAAGGCAAAGCCTAAAGCAGGGTTTCTCAACCTTGGCTCTATTGCTCTTCTTAGTTGTGGGGGGCTGTCTCGTGCATTGCAGGATGCTTACGAGTAACCCTGGATTCTACCCGCTGGATGTTAGTAGCACCCCTTCTCCACTTGTGATAATGAGTAGGGGTGACATGAAAACCGCTGGCCTAGAGAATCCACCAGAGTGACTGATAAGTCTCCCCAGTCACCTTCTTTCCCTCCCTTCCAAATTGTATGGTGTCATTATTACCTACTGTGGTTGAGTCAGGCGAATTATGTGGCATAGCTGAGAGAATTTATGGAATCATCTAACCAGAGTTCATGGAAAGAAAATGGGATTTAAAGTCAGAAAACCCAAAGTCAAGTCCCCATGGATGTGATAGAGTAAATTGGAAGCACATCTCCCCTGTCCTCAAGTTTCTTTCCCCAAGTGTTTCTTTGCATGGGAGAAATCTAAGAATCTGAAAACATCTGTTGGGGGAACTCAAATTTTCAACCCCAATGGCTCAAAGAGACATTCTTGGCCCATGTGGTTGTCCTTCACATGTTCAAAGAAGCCCAGAATGGAGTCAAATTCTACTATTTCCAAGGGTCACAGTCAAAGCTGTGGGAACAGAAGGAATATACGTTCCTCTTGGGAAGCTGGACAGTGTTTTGCTGGGATGAGAATGATATTTGTTGTGCATTTGGTAACTGAAGAGGAAAACTGTCTTCAGTCTTATTGGTGGGAAGCCTAGAAAGTGGGTATTTACTGCTGTCCCCCTCGTGAAGGGACCAGAGCCCTTTGAGAACTAGGTAAAGGGGACCTGCTCTTTTCGTGTGTTAGGAGGGCTGGAACTTCCTGAGGGAGGTGGTGGGGCGTTGGCTTAAGCAGGGACTACAGGAAGAGAAGAGGAGACTGGAAAGATACAGAGAAGTTATTAACGTAAGGAAAAGCGCCCTACCCCCTCCTCCTAAGGTGGACACTGAGGAAGGAGTTTCAGGTTTTTCCCTTTGAATTTCTCATTGGACTCATTAGAAACTGCTTGGACCTCCAGAACACTTTAGCAGGGGGCCTAAAGAGGGGGCTATGGCAATACCAGGGAAGGGGCCACCTCTCTAATGAGAGACTGGCACAGGTGTTGTTGATATGGGGCTGAAGGGAGGGTACCCAGGCCCCTCATCGTAGATGCCTGTCAGAGAGGCCCGAGGCCAGCACTTCCTAACCCCCTACCCTGCTTAATTTTTCTAGTCACACTTATCCTCTGGCATACTCCTACTGGAATACAAGCCTATGTTGGCAGGGATTTTTGATTATTGTGTTCACTGATGTTTATGCAGAGCCTAGAACAGGGCCTGGCACATGATAAATATTTTTTGAAAGGACATTCTTCCCCAAACACAGAGAAAGAGAGCCCTACTACACTCAGATCACAAGTACAATAAGCTATGCAACATTTGGAGCCTTGGGCTTTTCATCTATAAAATGGAACTCAATTTTGTTTAAAAAAATATCATTAATTGGGTTAACAGGATTGTTTTAAGGATCAGCATGGCAGCCCTTCCTGATGTGAATTACTATTACTTTTACAACGTTTAGAAAGCATCTGGAATGCTAGAGATGCTATTGGAAGTTTCTGGAGATATTTAAAGCATTTCAGAGTCAAGGACGCTGAGAGAGTGTAGAGGCAGCAAGCAAGCCCACTGGAGGATGCAATGGGTTGAATTTTAACGGCCACCAGGGTCTGCAGCATTTCTTAGAATTCTGGCCACCAGGGGGCATCACCATTGAGGTTTGGAGAAATCCTTCTCTTTGACTTGAGCTTCATCCGCTTATTCTAGATTTCACTTTTTGTTAAAGGAGTTTCCTGATTTAAACTCTAACCCTTCAATTTGTCCTAATTCTACATTAAAAATTTCTGCCCTTTCCGACTTTGGATCTGGTTCTGACCATCTTTGGATACTGACCTTTAGATCCATACCTCAGGGCTCTTGCCTTCACCAGCTCTGACCTATGTGCCGTGGTGACATTTTAGGTGTATTCCTATATGCTTAGAACTACATGTATTTGAACTACATATATTATAACTGACATTGTTAAAGAGTAAAATTATCTTCAAACCAATACCGAGAGGATAATATCTGTCGTGCAAATTATCCCAGAGAAATGTCCCATCTGGTAAGCCATATAAAATAACATGGCTGCCATTTGGCAGGTGGGAATTTAGATACTTCAGAGTCTGCATGATGCTCGAGTATAATTTTGCAGGAGTGGTCATTTCTGGGACTGGGTCAGCTTTCCTGTTGGTGAAAGAAACAGAACATATCTTAGTAGATAAGGATAAATGCATACACATACATTAATCCCCCCATCCCTCCTCCCCCTGCCCCATACACACAGTGTAGTAGTTATGGGTGCTATCTGCAAAATATATTAGGCTCCCTGACCCTCTTGTGGTTGGGTGGGCCATGTAACTGATCTAGCCTATCAGTTGTGAGCAGAAGTGACATGTGTCACATATGTTGATATGAGAGCCTCTAGAATGCTCTTGGCCATGAGTCTGGGCAATGTTCTATATGGCAGCTGCTTCACTAATCTGAGTCCTGGAATAGAGTCCCACGGTGATCCCTGGGCAACAATGTAGTATGAGTAAATGTTTGTTGCTTTATGCTACTACAATTTGAGGCTGTTTCTTCCTGGTATGACCCTACCTATCCTGACTGATACACACAGTTAATAGAATCAAAGGAGTGTGGTATTACATATTCTTTGTTTGACCCTCTGAGATCTGAAACTTCGTCTTTTAAACTTTTCACATACATCACAGTTAAGAAAATACAACTCTACTGAGAAATAAAATGACATTATGTATATCCACACTACATCCTTACTTTCTACATTGAATTTGAACTTACACACTTTTAGGAATACTTCGAGTTAAGATACTAACCTGCATTAACCTGGGAGTAGATTGTAGAATTCTCTAAGATTTTCATCTACTCTTTAAACTGCCTTTTGTTAACCTAAATGGAATAATAAGTTGTTTTCTATTTTGAGTCCTTAAAATTCCAAATTTACATAATGATCCTAGAGTGGGTTGAATAGTTTCCCTCAGAATGTGACCTTATTCCGAAACAAGGTTTTTGCAAATGTAAAGATTAGGTCATACTAGATTAGAGATGGCCCTAAATCCAAAACCAAGTGTCCTTCCAAGAAGAGGTGTTATGCAAACACACATAGAGGAAAGAAGGCCATGTGAAGCTGGAAACAGAGACGAGAATTAGGCTCCTACAAACCAAGGAATTCTGAGGATTGCCAGGAGCCCCCCAGAAGCATAAAGGACAAGAAACGATTTTCCTCTAGACCTCTCAGAAAAAGCATAGCCCTGCTGGCACCTTGATTTTGGACTTCTAGCCTCCAGAACGGTGAGTCTGAAGTTACCTAATGCATGGTGTTTTGTTATGGCAGCTTTCAGGAACTTAATACAGATCCCAAACCGGAAAAAGTAAGTCTATTATTCACAGGCTGGACCTGAGGCATAAGTGACATGAAAGGAAGGAACAGAAAGAAACCCCCAGGGGTGTCCACTATTACCACTTTTTAAAAAAATTTAATTTTTCGTTTTTAAGATTTTATTTTTAAATAATCTCTACCCCCAACATGGGGCTCAGACTTACAACTCTGAGTCACATGCTCTACCTACTGAGGCAGGAAAGCACCTGCCCACTGTTATTACTTTGAAGGGAGCTCCTAAATGGACACTAATACTGCCATTTAGGAGGGAATTTTTCAAAATGTATCAACATTTGGGGTGCCTGGATGGATCAGTTGGTTAATGATTTTGGCTCAGGTTATGATCTCAAGGTCATGAGATTGAGCCCAGAGTTGGGCTCTGCATACAGTGGCGCCTGCTTGAGATTCTCTCTCTCTCAAAAAAAAGTATCAACATTTGAAGTTGGTTTAACTTTTGACCTTGAAATTTACAGTAACATTTCCACAAATGTGCAAAGATGTACATACAAGTATTGCAATATTGTGTAAAATAGTGTAAAGTTAGAAAAAGCCAAAAAGCCTGGTTATATAAATTATAGTAAGTCCTTGAGGTAGAAGGCTATACAGCCACTAAAAAGAAAGAAGTAACTCACACAGGTGACAGTTATACAAGATTCTGAATTACAAAATGCCACTGAATTGTTCACTTTAAAATGGTTAATTTTATATTATGTAAATTTCAACTCAATAAAATAAAAAAATTTAAAAAATAACGAAGTAGTCTGTATGTGTTAGCATGGAAAAGGCTGCTAAAAAGTATTGCTGATTGAAAAGAACAAATTACAGAGCAGTAAGCATACTATTATTTCATTTCAATGAATATTAATCAGTCTGTAAGTCAGAATTTGCATAGAAAAAATCTGGATGCAAGTACATTAAACTGTCTCCATTGGTTAGCTTGGAGCAGGCTGGTGGGAGGTGGTATGGAGTGATTATGGGGAAACTCACTTTCTACACCCTGTATTATTTTCACAACAGATGTTATTTTGTAATCAGAAAAATAATAAAAATAAAACAGGTTCTCATTTTTATTCTTTCTCAAGTAAGGGGGAAAAAACCCGGACTCCACCTAAGCTTTAATGGAAGGAGCTGAAAGCATTGTAATTTTATGTCATTTGTCCCCCACCTATTTCACTTAGTCAAATAAAATCACTTTCTAAATTGCTGCTGCCCAGAGGTGACAGGCTGATCACAGATGCAAAGATCACTTTGGCTCATTTGTGACAAGCAATATGTACCCGCACAGAGAAGGCAGAGCAAAGCTGAGGTTAGGGGTTGCCAGCAAGGTGTTAGTCATGGATGGTGTACGTACTTCTATACTATCTAATGGGTTGCTTGGAACTCCCTCACCCTGCCCTGAAAAAAAAATAAAAAAGGAAAGAAAAGAAAAGAAAGAGAAAAGAAAAGAAAAGTAAAGAAAAGAAAAAAAAGAAAAGATGTTCTATTTTACAAAACCCCAGCATATAGAACAGAATGCTAAATTCATGTTTTCTGTTACCTAGGGAAAAATTATACTACTTTATGAATAAAAACCTCTCTAACCTGAATAAAAAGCTCTCCTAAAGATATGAGAATAGGTTGCCTACCTACTAAGGGCAGAAGGGTAGGTAGAGGCTTTGGCTCGACTTGCATATGTACAGAAGTGCTAGAAGGATCCCAGTTTGTGAAGAGGATTGAGGCTGCCTTGTGGGTTTGCTCAGCCCAGGAGGACCTACCCAGAGTGACCAGGTTTGATACTCACCATGTGTGAGAGTGTGTGTGTGTGTGTGTTG
Source organism: Ailuropoda melanoleuca (assembly GCF_002007445.2). Classification (NCBI taxonomy): domain Eukaryota; kingdom Metazoa; phylum Chordata; class Mammalia; order Carnivora; family Ursidae; genus Ailuropoda; species Ailuropoda melanoleuca. The sequence continues at coordinate 172,152,120 of NC_048218.1, forward strand.
TATGACAGTGGGGGTGAAATGGAAGCAAGCAGGTGTCTACACCATACCTTCCATCATCGGTAAGGCTAGCACATCCTGCTTATTAACTTTTGCCTTGGCACTTCAGTTTTTTTTTTTTTTCTTTTCCTGCTGATACACTAGCACTTTGGCACAAAGCAATTATGCTGAGCTATGGCTCTCCAATCACATAAAGCCAAGATGAGTTAAGATGGAGAAAAGTCTCCCCAACTCCCTATTTAATGATTATTTTTTGGCTAGAGACACAGCCCTGATGATAACAAATACTCTGAGCTCATCTGTGCTTTTGCAGGAGCACCCCAGACTGAAGAAAGCATAACCCAAATGGCTAGTTACTAAGTGAAATCAAAATGGAAGCCTTGGTGCAGCTGGAGGAACATTCTCCAGTCATCTTTGCTCCACTATGCACAGCTACCTAACTTACACATGTGCGTTGTCAGTTAAACCCTTTAATGTGCTTAGCAAAATTAACGGATTTTTTTTTTTTTAAAGTAAGCTCTAGGCCCAGCGTGAGGCTTGAACTCATGACCCCAAGATCAAGAGTGGCATGTTCTACCGATTAAGCTAGATAGGCACCCCCAAATGGACTGATTCTTAGTTCAGGCAAAGGCAAATCGGCCTAAGTGACAGGTGGTGGGTCACCCCTTCTGGATGCCTTAGAAAGTGCCTTCTGATTCTGTCCCTGAAAAATTCTCAATGCCATTTTGATCTGCATTCTCCTTCTCCTCTGGTGGTCTTTGAGGAGACTCAGCACCAGTATTTTGGAGACCAGAGTCCCAGTGGTTTGGCAAATATCTCCCAGGACTTCTTTGATGTCCACTGTGGGTTGGGCGGGCTGAGCTGGAAGCGTCTAATCCTTCCCAGCCCATGTGTGTTGGAGCCTGCGTCGGGTCCACCTTGCCAGCCCAGGTTTGTCTGCGCACCCCAGTGCCCTCCAGCCTTCTGCACACACCGGTGAGCTCACACTGGTCACTCTGATGGAGAGGTGAGGGGTTAGGGGTGCTGAGCTTGCAGAGGGCAAGCCTGGGAGTTGTGATGCTGGTGGCAGGAAAATGATGAGAGAGGCGTCCAGGCTGTGCTCTCACAGGTCAGGAACATGCGGCAGGCTGAAGAGAAAGAGCCTCGCCCCTTGGGTAGCTCAGAGCCAGTCTTTGTCCTCATGAATTGTGTCTGATCTTGAAAATAAGCCTCGTGACTTGGGTGCAGGGCCGGCTGTGATCCTTGCATTACCCTGGCAGCTATTCCAGCCAGATTTCACCTGGCTGATGCCAGAGAGATGTGCCCTCTTTTAAGGAAGAAGGCAAACAGCCTCTGTGGAAAATATTTCCCAGAACCAGAGCTAAAGCCCAGAGACGCATCACGACTGAGTGCTCACTCAAGCTAGCATTTGAGTTCTCTTAGCAGCCAGGCAACACAGGGAGCCCTTCAGGCCAGCCAGCTGTGATCACATGGCTGGCCTCCCACCGCCTTGAGGAGGCGTCTTGACACAGACTGGGGAGCAGCTGGGGACTCACTGGGCCAAATTACTCCTTGCATAGAGATCCTGGGTCCCTGAAAGTGGGGGTGACCTAGAATGTGCTGGCCGGTTGGGAACTTCCTTATCCTTCCCTTGGCCACCCCTGCCTTGACTGAGGAGGCTGGGAGAAAGAACTCCTCTGAGCATTCCCTTCCCTGCTGGTTTTTCTACCACTTGATTGGATGGAATGGATTGTTTCCTGCTAGTGCAGGCTCCTTGGGGCCAGTGACTTATCAGCACATTGGCCGGTTTCCTCTTTTTTATTTAAAAATTTAAAGGGGCGCCTGGGTGGCACAGCGGTTAAGCGTCTGCCTTCGGCTCAGGGCGTGATCCCGGCGTTATGGGTTCGAGCCCCACATCAGGCTCCTCTGCTGGAAGCCTGCTTCTTCCTCTCCCACTCCCCTGCTTGTGTTCCCTCTCTCGCTGGCTGTCTCTATCTCTGTCAAATAAATAAATAAAAAATCTTAAAAAAAAAATTTAAAAAAAGGGGCGCCTGGGTGGCACAGCGGTTAAGCGTCTGCCTTCGGCTCAGGGCGTGATCCCGGCGTTGTGGGATCGAGCCCCACATCAGGCTTCTCCACTAGGAGCCTGCTTCTTCCTCTCCCACTCCCCCTGCTTGTGTTCCCTCTCTCGCTGGCTGTCTCTATCCCTGTCAAATAAGTAAATAAAATCTTTAAAAAAAAAAAAAAGAAATGTAATTAAAAAAATAAAAATTAAAAAAAAATTAAATTCAATTAATCAACATATATTATTGGTTTCAGAGGTAGAGGTCAGTGATTCATCAGTCTTATATAATAACCAGTACTCATTACATCACATGGCCCCCTTAATGTCCATCACCCACTTATCCCTGCCAGTTTCCTCATAATGCAGTGCTGATCAGCTGCTCTAGGTGACTTTGGAAGATTTGGCATTGCAGAAAAAAAAGTGCTTGGGTGCTGGCGGACACAGACAACCCATGTACAGTGGTTCTGGCTCTTTCCATTAGGTGAAAAATGTACAAGTAGTTATTTCTAGGTCTACTATAAAAAAAAAAAGGAACCGTGTCAATATATCTGGCTACTATTAGATGTTTTATAATTCTATCTCACTTCTGGCAATTGCAGTGTTCTTCTTAGGGATGTCATGGTGGGGGATGGAGGAAGGGTTTATGATTTGAGGCCCTTAAAGTCATTCCCTTTCCCAGGCTGCCCCTGCTCCTTAAGGTTCCGCTGCTCTAGCTCACTCAAATTTGCCCTATTTCCAGGCATTTTCCTCCTTTTGTATCATAGACATTCCTTAGCTTTCGAGGGCAGTGATTGGAAAAGCCAGGGGAACTGGATTAGCTTTCTGGCTCTTTCCATTAGGTGAAAAATGTACAAGTAGTTATTTCTAGGTCTACTATAAAAAAAAAAAGGAACCGTGTCAATATATCTGGCTACTATTAGATGTTTTATAATTCTATCTCACTTCTGGCAATTGCAGTGTTCTTCTTAGGGATGTCATGGTGGGGGATGGAGGAAGGGTTTATGATTTGAGGCCCTTAAAGTCATTCCCTTTCCCAGGCTGCCCCTGCTCCTTAAGGTTCCGCTGCTCTAGCTCACTCAAATTTGCCCTATTTCCAGGCATTTTCCTCCTTTTGTATCATAGACATTCCTTAGCTTTCGAGGGCAGTGATTGGAAAAGCCAGGGGAACTGGATTAGCTTCGGCCAAACTGAGTAGAGTCATGGGGGAAAGCTGTGTTTGTCCATGTTACCTTTCTTCTTAAATTCCAGACATTAAGAAGCTATCTTCCAACCATGACCTTCATTCATTTAGCACGTGTTTATTGAATGACTGCATGAGTTTGGAGAATTCAGAAAGAAGCGCATGGTTGCATTATTTCAGTAAATGCTAGCATCATCATAAAAAAAGGAAAGAAAAAAGTCAAGCAAATATCCCCGAACTTGTTCCAGGCAGACTTATTATGCAACTCGTTGCTGGCTTGAGCTTTTTATGAGATCGCGTTGCTCATTTTGGGTTGTCTACTCCACCTTGACGTGCTGGCAGATGGGGAGGTATGGCTGCCATCTGTCTTTATTTTTCTAACCCCACCACAGGACATTGCAAAGTGGGCACTGCAGGGACATCCCATGCTGCCAACCCCATTCTTTCACCCAAATGCTCGCTGCTTCTCTGCCCAGATCCCTGGCGAGGGGAGAGGCTGGCGCAGGTCTCTGGCTGATGTCTGCCTGCCCTTTGGCTCCTTGGAAAAGGAAAAGCAGGACTGGGCTGGAAGGGCCTCTGAGAAAGCAGGTTCTGCTGGGAAACTGCAGTAGCAGGGGTTTGGGCTCTTGGAGTCAAAGGCTCTTTCTGCAGGTGTTCTGGGCTCACTATCCCTAGTTTGCTCTGTGTCCCCTCTGGGGGAACATGATCCAGAGGCTAGAGGGGCACTGGCTGATGTGACATAGGTTCATTCTGTTTTGTGATGGGGCTGGGGCTGCAGCTCAGTGCCTCTCCTTCCATAAGCTCCTTGCGGTCAGGCACTGTGGCCTCTTTGCCATTATGTCCCAGAGCCCGGCACAGCATTTGGCACATCATAGGTGGTCAACACATATGTTTAAAAAAGTGATTGCCTAAAAGAAAGCAGTTAAGGCAGGTGTGGACTATGGAAAGAGCACAGAACTTTGTCAGAGAACCTAGTCTGCCTCTCAACCTTGCTACTCATAGCAACACACTCGAGCTCCTTAATCTTGCCAAACCTGTTTTTTTGTCTATAAAATAGGGACCATCATGCTTTCCTCTTGAGGCTGCTGTGGGGATAAGATGATCTAGGGGGTGGCGTGACTCTTGGTTCATGGAGAGTTTGGGAGGTGTTTGCTATTTACCAGAGAGTTCCACGTGGCTCATCACAGAAGTTGGGAATTGGGTCCCCAGTGTGGGGCCTTGGGAGCCTTGGGGGTCTGGGGAGGGTGGTAAACCAGCCCGGGGGGTGCCAAGGTGGGGTCTGGCACATCAGCATCTCTGCATCGCAGCATGGTATCTCCTGACCTGAACTCACTTCACTAATTAGGTCTACACCTCCTTCACTGTGAGAGTTCCAGGGCTCTCCTACCTCATGGAGGTGTTGGTGAGGGCAAACACATTAGTAATTATTGAACTGGGTTTTTAGCACAGGCTTAGAAAGCTTGATGAGTGAAAGCGAAGGACGGACAGTGAGTTTAGGATGACCAACTTCTAGTATCACTTGGGTTGGAGGCCAGCTCTGCCATTAATCAATTAATCAGGCAGGTCGTATAATCTCTCTTGGCTTTACTTTTCTGTTTTCTAAAATGGTGGGTGGGTGACTACTGGGGAGTTGTTCCAGATCTGATTTCACCTTTTTTTTTTCTTTCTTTTTGGCCACAATCACAGGACAGATGGCATTCACATGTGCAGCATATTCTTAGGGGTACACACAATTTTTGAGAAACCTTCCAAAATGTTGTGGGAGACTAAGGCATTGAACATGAATTGAAATCACTACCAATATTAGCAGTTCAGCAAAACTGCTTCCTTAATATGGGCCATGGGCATAAATAGGATTGGCCATAAATTATACACAGTTTGTTTGCGAACGCTCTGAGTCTACGCTGTCTCTACCACATGAATACCTACATCAGAATGTGAGTGAGGAAGCTATTCTTATGGGATAGCTGTGATTTGGCCTTATTTTACTTAAAAGGCCATGGTATTCAATCTTGGGAGTCTTGGCTAGTAGCAGCATGTATCTTGTGATACAACTGAGAACTTGTATGGTGACATACCCATTTGTTTGCAATTAGAGCAGAGAATTAATGGATCAGATATTCTTTAAAGGGTCTTTCAGCTTTACGGGTTGGTTCTATCAATTTCACATGTGTTTAGGACTTAACTAAGAGAAATTCAACTCAACAGCAGGCTACTGTAACACAGTGGAGTGGAGAAGAGAAGAGGGAGAACCCAGAGTCCAAGCATTTTCCAAACCTTCTTTCTCCATAACTCACCCGTTGCAGACATCATTTCCAATCATGGCATATATGACAATGGCTGGATGGTCCAACAGTTGGTTTCTAGACAAACTGAAAAGCCAGAGAGGGCAAACCCTTAGAAACCGAAACTTGTCACAGCTGATGTCACAGCCTAGGCCCATGAAGGATTTTGTATGGCCCCCCTTTTGGTAACTTTTTGCTATTTTTCTTTTATTCCAGGATCACTCTTCCTATTTCCACCTTCTTCTGTATAATCTGTAAATTACTTCCCCACAAGGGAAAGACCACATAAGTGCATAGAATTGGAAAGAGCGGACTGAAGTCTCCAGGAGGCACACACGGTACCATCATCTTAGGATTTTTTACAGCATTGGTCCTCAAGTGTTAACTGGCTTCCTTCCATCCAGATTTGTAGGACATCCTGATGGCTGAGCTCCTGTATCGACCTTTCAAAATTCCAGGATTTCCCAAGGTTTCCATTCTGGGCACCGAGGGCCTTGCTTCTGAATTTTACACTCAAAATGGGCACATAAAGTAGGAAAAGGAAGAAATTTTTTTTTTTTGCCTTTTTTTCAGCTACTTTGGCTAGACTTAAGTTTGACCCGCTTTGTATGCATTTTTATGATCCTTCTTTAAGGACATATGCAAATTAATCACTTCCTATGTCCACTGGCCCAAGAAGTGATAAGGTCCCAGTGTCTGGGAATGACTAGCAAGATACTGGTGCTCAGTACAAGTGATTACAGGGTGACAACAGAAGGTTTTCATTCTTTCTTCACAATGAAAAACCCAATCAAAAACATCTTCGTATATCCCTCTTTCACTTACGTTTCTAGAAATTTCTCCAGGTTCCGGGAGGATGCACCTGAATAATTAAAATTAAGAAAATAAGTAAAGTTAGTGAGTTCAATTCGACACTATCAGTATGATAGTCTGATTGACTGAAAGCATGGAGAAGCATCACTGTGCAGCCAGAGGTCATCCTCACCACCATAGGGACCGGAATGACTTCATCCTGGAACTCTCCTTCATGGGCTTTCTATTTACTTGGCATTATGCTAACATAATCCTTAATTCTTTGGATATTCAGGTCTCAAGATATTTCCTAAGCAAGAATGAGTAAACTTTCTAGTAGATGTGAAAAAATGATATAAATCTATCTCCAAAAGGAAACTACCCCAAAGCTTAAGGAATTGGGTGAGGTATGAGAAGTGAAAAGGATTCTTTGAGCACTATGCATCCCCCCCAGAAAGCCCCATTTAATCATGTGCTGGTATCCCTGCTCACTCCTGAGGCTCATGCTGGTTGGCTGGCCTGTGCAAGGTTTAGATGGTATGGGGCCTATATTTCAACTCCCGTGATGAAATGAATGACCATCTTTACTCCACCCCTGTTACCACCTGTAACGTACCTCTTCCATGAAAACTGTATTCACTGAATACTCATTTTATTGTGGACACTCTGTTAGGCACTTATATTATTAGTTCATTTAGGCCTTCGCACGACTCTGTGAGGAAGGTACAGTCATATTCCCATTTTACAGATGAGGAAACTGAAGCATACTTAAGTGAGTTGCCTAAAGCCACACAAGTAATAGTATGGAGAACTGAAATTTAAACCCATGCCCTTCTGTCTGTAATACTGAGCTCTCCTCTAGGCTGGGAGTCTAGAAAGAGTGAACCCAAAGAGGTTTCCTGCTAGTTTGTCCCTTGGAGGCTGGTCTGCAGTAACAAGTGAGTAATCAATCATCAGGTGGGTGGTACAACGCATGGGACAAGGCAGATTCTCCTGTAATTTCCAGCCTTAGAAGCTTGGGGGAAGGTGCATTTTATGGCATTTTTATGGATCCACATGGGAAAAGGGGGCCTGCACAGATGGGAAGGCCATGAAGGCCCATGTTCCCCTGAAGCAGTGTGGCCACTCAGTGACTGCCCCTTCTTCACGTGTAGCTGGAATCAAAGGATATGGGCAGCGCTGATGTTCTCTGGGTTGATTTAGGAATGTCAGTACATTAAATGAATGTTGCCTTATTTCCTTTTTTATTGCAGTAAAATATACAACACATAAGCTTCACCATTTTAACTTTTCTTTTGAGCATGCAATTAAGTGCTATTAAGTACATTCACGTTATGGTATGACCATGAGCGCTATCCGTCTCCAGAACTTTTCCATCATGGCAAACTGAATCCCTGTACTCATTAAAGAATAACTAGGTACTTCATACAGGTGGGATCATAGAATATTTGTCTTTTCGTGCCTGGCTTATTTCATTTAGTTTTCACAGTTCATCCATTTGTAGCACGTGTCACAATATCCATTCTTTTAAAGGCTGAATGATTTTCCACTACATGGATATACACATCTGGATTGTCCATTCATCTGTGGGTAGGCACTTGCTTTGTTTCTACCTTTTGGCTATTGTGAATAATGCTGCTACAAACACTGGTGTACAAGTATCTGTTTAGGTCCCTCCTTTCAATTCTTTTGGGTATATACCTAATTGAAATTGCTGGACCATATGGTAGTGCTATGTTTAATTTTTTTTGAGGAACCACCATACTGTTTTTATTTCCTTTATGTAGTGAGGCGGGGTACATGCATACAAACATAGATATTAAGAGCAGTCAATTCATGACAGCACGTGTGCATTCATTCACCCTCTCCATTCATTTGCTGAACACCTGCCACGTGCCTGACACACTGCCATGTAAGAAATTGACAGATGGGTTGGACACAGCCTCTATGCCTGAAGAGCAGCATCTCTAGGGGTAAACACATAACTGAGCACTGGTGAAAGGCTTCATGTAAATCCCAAACCCAATGCTTGAGAAGAGAAAAGCCCAATGTGATTTCAGCCTCATCTCTGCTCAGAGAATGTGCCAGATTTTTACAACACTGAGTCCTAAATGTAGAGACTCCAAGTATTTCTGGGTGTAAGATTGCTCCCTATTGTTCTCAAGAGGGAGGAGAAGGAGGACACCCAATGCCTGCTGACATATCCTACCGTGGCTCGCTCATCTCAGCTGGGCCTTTCCTTCAGCTCCAACCCCATAACTTTCAACTTCCCATTTTCAGTAGAATAACAATCAAGAGGTGTTTAATTCTCACTCTTTGATTTTTCTCTTAATGAGAAATGAAAGCTAATGAAAGCTCAAGCCATGAGCGGGACAAAAATTAAAGGACCAGGTCAGGCCAATAATTTTCCTCATTATCCAGAGTACAGCTGGGAATTTGAGGTGCAGAGCAACCAGAGAGCTTGAGGAAAATCAAAATGAGAACCTGTCATGGCTTGCCACAAAGGCAGCCCCCTCCTCTGCACACACCACCCACATCCCTTTGCCACTCAGGACAAGGATGGCAGGCCACTCGCAACCGGGTGCTGCGAGTTTAGAAACAGCAATCACAAACAACCACTCAATGGGAGGGGACATGCCCACTCTTCTTTACCCAAATGCTAATTTTTTTCCTGGTGAATATTTATAATATAAGCGCAGAATTCTCCGTGCTCTAGAGTTGTTGAGCCTTCCACAATTTACATTTCCTTTTGGGAATCTTCCTTTGATGAGATTATGTAATTAGCTTAGGTAATTCCCACATCACGTTCTCTCCTTAATTCCCTTTTCCTGTTGTTCTGCTATTCTTTTGAAGCCCCATCAACATTTGCTGTCTCTCTCCCTCCGAGCTTTATTGTCTTTCTCCTCCTAGATATAGACTTCTACTCAGCTGCTGATTCTCCTGCTGCCATTGTAGAAAATACTGAAGCAGCTGGAGCTGGAAGGCGTGAGCAGGAAAGAAAGGCAGCTCCTAGCCTGTGGGATGTGGCAAAACAAGGTGGGGGGGGCATTTGAAGAACTGCCATCACCCTTGAGAGGTCCATAGTCCGGTGTCTACAATTATAGTTTAGAGAAATGGAAAAGATGTGACTGTGAAAGAGGGGCATTTGATTGATTCATCAAGGTGGCCCAAGACAGAATCTACCTGTCCACAGTTAAGGGAAGAAGGGAGTCTTTTTTGGCCATCAAAGTCAGAATTCTGGTTTGTTCAGTGCCTTTTAAATGAGGAATAGTGCACTGCAAGAAGAGGGAAGGTTTTCACATACTCTCAGCATTCGTCATCCTTCCATAAATAAATTTCAGCTTACATTTCCACTGCTGGATCACTGCTGACCACAGCAGCAAGTGCTTCATATCCTGGGCATTCAAATCAACTGGTAAGACACTTTTAATGGTCTTCTAAATGAGCTTGCAACTTTCTGCACCTAGCCCAGAGCAGGGGTGCTCAGTCTCAAATTCTTCACGGAAAAAGACAAGGTATATTTAAATATAGGTCTTCATAAATTAATGCATCATCTTGATAATGTTTATGGAGTACTTACTCTGTGCCAGGCATTGCCACAGATGCTGGGGACACATCAGCAAATAGAAAAGACATTGTCCCTATTCTTTTTTTTTTTTTTTTTAGATTTTATTTATTTATTCGACAGAGATAGAGACAGCGTGAGAGAGGGAACACAAGCAGGGGGAGTGGGAGAGGAAGAAGCAGGCTCACAGCGGAGGAGCCTGATGTGGGGCCTCGATCCCATAACGCCGGGATCACGCCCTGAGCCGAAGGCAGACGCTCAACCGCTGTGCCACCCAGGCGCCCCGACATTGTCCCTATTCTTGTGAAGCTTATAGTCAGGAAACAGATAATGAACATAAAGTGTTAGGATTCTGAGGAGCCCTGAAAAAAGTCATGTGAAGCTGTGTACTGAAAGAAAAGCAGGTGTTTCCTTTCTTGAAGTTCTAAGACAAGAACTTGTTAATTTCCAATAAAATATCTGATGCATTCTTGCACATGACTCAGAGAGAAATCGCTCGTTGAATGCCATCTTGGCTAAACTATCTGAATAGGACAGGGGCAGATCCAGGTTTCAAGTTCTGAAGCTTATATAATTTGGGGGGGTCCTCTTTAAGGAAAAGGACACAAAACATGAAAATGAGACCTGACACAAAGGGAAGCCACAGTGGAAAGAGACAAGGGTCTTAACCAATTGTGGTTAAATATCTTAAGTTGGCAAATTTTACAAACTCATGTGGTCACCAGGCTGGGGGGAGGGGCGTTGCCCTTCAGCTGCAGCCTCCTTAGCTTTATCACTCTGCCTCTTGGTGCTGCTTAGATGCCATGTGTGAAGTCCTGAGCATCGGCACTGGGTGGGACCTCCAAGAGTATGTGATCAGGCAGCCCACTTTACAGATGAGGCCCAGAGACAGAAAGAGACTTGGTCAATGTCCTTCAGCGAGTAAGCAGTAATCCATTTCAGATGCCAGTTTAACAACAGGCATTAGCAACGACTGAAATAGACCAGTTGGCTTTGAGTCTAGCTTGGGAGATATCAGAGGACAACAAAATGCTATCTTCACTGCTAGTTTGGTGGTACTCCTAATTCTGGTTTTCTTCTTCAATCAACCTGCTACTATTTACTTTTCACAGTAATCTGACCAGATTTCACAGCTGTATTCCATGGGCCAGACTGGGTGGAGTGTACTTACTCTATTGTACCCAGAACCAGAAACCTAAAAAGCATTATAGAGAGTATAAAATGTTCATGGAAAAGGCGTTGTCATACATGGACCTAAAGTAAATCTAATAATGTTTTTTTTAACTTTCATCAGATTTTAAATAATGCAGATTTGGCTCATATTTTTATAAGTGAGGAAGCATTTTGAAGAGTACGACTTGTATAAATCCAGTTAAAAAAAATCAGCCATGAGAAATTTAAATTCCTTCTTTTCTCTAAAAATGTTTGCTTGTGATAAGTAGAAACATTCAGACTAATACACTGACCTTGAGCTCAAAGTAGTAGGCATTTAATAATTGTTTGTTGTGACAGTTTCTGATGGTGTTTCTACTACTGAAAATGCTTTCAAATTCACAAGTGTGGTTCTGAATTTCTGTGACAAACTAGATAAATGATTCCCCCAAACGTATATTTTTAAAAGAATTTAACAGCCTTCCCAGCATGGCACTCATCTGCCTCCTAGTCTAAATACTTGATAAAGCTTCACAAATATTCTTCAGCCATGCTAAACGTCTCTCCTCCTCTTTCCCAAAGATATTTTGCCCTTGGAGCCTCTTTGCACTGAGTCACCATCTCCCTTTGCTTTCTGGATTCCTGTTTTTTTTTTTTTTTTTTCCCTGCAGGGCACTCTGCTCAAAGGTACGTCGTTGGTGAAGTTTTCCTGTCCTTCTCCAGGCAGAGGTGGATGCCTGTCACCTCCAGAGACCTCATCCTACCTCTCTTTTAGTGTCATTTCACAGGAACCATAGTTGTTCCCTTATTTGTCCCTCTTTTCCGTTTAGTTATGCTCTCCTTGAAGGCAGGGACTTTGTCCTGCTTATCTTTCTATTTCTAGCAGCTATTACAATATTGGAGAGGAAACAGAGGGAGTGGTGGGGGCAAAATCAAGTGGAAAATGAGAAGGAGGAAAGTAAAAGAGAAGACCAGAGGTAAAGGCACATCCCAGCAAGATTTGGAGCTGACGGAAAACCCAGCAAGTTCACGTAAGCTATCAGCACAAGTAGCAGTGGGCTTTCCCTAAGATGTCCCTTATCTCAAGCCCTAAATAAAAGGGATCTATTGGAAGGAGACCCCGTAGGACTGCAGGAACCCTTGACATTGACAATGACATGAAATAGTACAAGATATTTGCTTCTGAATTTGCCATCTGTAGGTGTGCAGATTCAAGAGGTACAGGATGGAAATCTTGACCTAACAGAAGAATGGAAAGCTCACACTCTTCACATTATGATCATTGCCAGGTGCTCTGCCTCAAACTAGACGAGCTGCATGGAACAAGGAGAAGCCAGAAAGGGCTGCAGAGATAAATCCTAAGAAATCGCTCCACTTGGATCAGGAAGTCTCCATTGTTTAATGATTCTTGGAGACTGAAAGCCTTGAAAGTATTAAAAAAGGGAATAAATCCTCCTAATTAAAAGGAGGGAAATGTGTCCCACTATATGAAATGTGTCAGATTGAAATGTTTTTCTTTCAAAAGTTTCTATTATAATCAAACATTGCATCTTGGAGATACATTTGGTCCTTAGGAGAAATAGCAGGTTTTGATATCTGCAGGCACTGAGCCTATTCTGGATTTATTTTTTAGATCAAGCATCTCAAAAATTGGTATTAAAATTGGGCTTTATTGCTGTGAGCACACTGGATCATGGCTCCCAAACAGAAATGTCCTAGTTGTTTTGTTATAAATAATTTCTGTCATCTCTTCTCAACATTTTGGGTTGAGACCAAAAACTTGTCCCAGGCGTTGGGTTCACTAAATACTTTCCTGAGGGCCTACTTCCACTTGGCAAGGCAACTTCTTTGCTTCTCTCCAAGACTCTGTAGCTTTTAAAAAATTGTCCAAAAATTTTCATTTTGAAGCGATTTCCAGAAAGTTGCAATCATTTACAAAGATTGAAATAATTTATAAAAAGGTACAAAAATAGACCAAAGGATTTGCACCTTCCCTTAACCCAAATCCCCTAAGTGGGAACATCTCTCACAACCCTAGTACCATGACCAACATCAAGGACTTCACATTGGTACAGGCCTATTGTCTCATCTATAGACCTGTTCAGATTTCACTGATCATCCCACTGGAGGGTCAGCCCAACTCAGACCCAACACTTTCTGGGTCAGTCCAACTCAGGATCACCTACTGCATTCAGTCTCGTGTCAGTTTAGTCTCTTTTAATCTGGACTAATTCTTCAGTGTTTTTTGAGCTTGACACTTTTGAAGGGTACTGACCAATTATTTTATAGAGTGTCCTTCGAATTTGGGTTTTTCTTATGCTTCCTCCTGATTAAATTCAGGTTATGCATTTTTGTCCAGAACACAATAGCAGATGCTCAGTTAGCTAGTGAAAGGTACAAAATCTCTTTTGTTGGAGAACAGAGATCACGAGGCGGGGTGGTGGTGGTAATGAAAATAATAAGTTCTTGCATGTATCATTGAATTCAGCGAAGCCTGGATTAATACTCATTTATAGTTTGTTTCTTCATTCTTCTTTTACTTTTTTTCTTGCCTATCCCTTTCTGAGAGGACCACTTTTGATAAAGAGGGAAGGCTGGCACAGAATGCAGCGTCGGGGTGTCTAATTCTGATCACCTAACTCTCCAGGGCAGGTGTTGGTTGTTCTAGACAGTGAAGTAAAGATAGTAAGGATGTAGTAAAGATGGTGGCTTTAGAGGCCAGACTCCGAAAGGGGGGACAACATGGTGTGACTGGGAGCAGGGCAGACATGTTCTGACATGGCTGGTATGATTCAGATCCAGGCTTGAGCTCTACCACTGACAAGCTAATGGATCATTAATCACCTAAGTTGTTAAACCTATCCAAGCCCCAGTGTCCTCACCTGTAAAATAGGGTTGCTTTGTGGATCACATGGGGACAGAATATGTAAAGTACTTAGCATAGTGTCTGGGTGAGAGAAGGTACCTTTCGTGAACTGAATATTTGTGTCCCTCTAAAATTCACGTTGAAATCAAAACCCCATTGTGAAGGTATTTGGCGGTGGGGCTTTTGAAAGGAAATCAGGTCTGAAGGATGGAGTTCTCATGAGTAGAACTGGTGCCCTTTCAGAAAAGGCAGAGAGCTAGTGTGCTTTCTTTCTGCCATGTCACAAGAGGAGACGACAAGAAGTCAGCCCCGGCGAGGGCTCCCACCCAGAACCGGCACTCTGATCTCAGACTTCCAGCCTCTGAAACTCTCAGAAATGGATTTCTGTTGTTTATAAGCCACTCAGGCTGTGGGGTTTTTTGTTAAAGCTGTCTGAAGCAGGCAGTACTTATTATTTTTTTTTAAAGATTTTATTTATTCATTCAACAGAGATAGAGACAGCCAGCGAGAGAGGGAACACAAGCAGGGGGAGTGGGAGAGGAAGAAAAGCTCATAGCGGAAGAGCCTGATGTGGGGCTCGATCCCAGAACGCTGGGATCACACCCTGAGCCGAAGGCAGACGCTTAACCGCTGTGCCACCCAGGTGCCCCAACAGGCAGTACTTATTATTAGCTAAAATCCATAAAAGTAATAATAGTACTAGCCTCACACAATTCTCCATGATGGAGACTAGGGCCCTGGCCAACTGTCCTGGACTGTATTCCCCACTAGAATATGTGATTAGCTGCCAAGGCTCTGAGGGGACATTGGTGTGTTCTTTCTGGCTTGGAGTAAGGCCTGACTCGTGGTGTTTCTGTGTCCCAGGCAAGCTCCTTCGACAGGTCTTCTGCTTGTTGAGGAAGCAAACTCCTTCCTGGCACATCTCTTTAAGCCCAACAGCAGGATGGACGGCTCCCTCACATCCACTCTTGTTAGAACATCTCCCAGAGATGTCTTCTCTCCTCCTGCTTCTCAGCCAGGGCCCAGTCACCTTGCAGGAGCTCTTCCCCACTTTGGCACCTTCTGACGCATTGTGCATGGAAGTCCTAGTTCTACTTTTCCTTGCACAGTTCCTAGCCCCTTAGACTTGGGAGGGGGGCCAGGTCTCTAAACCCATAGTATACCTGGAGGGGAGGCCACTGCTCAGCTCCAACCGACTCTTGCCAGGCAGGAGTGTGGCTGTGTTGCCAGGGCTCCTGATTTTTGGAGAGAAATAAAAATTGGATTTTTGCGTAAAAGCTCTCAAGTTTTAAATATCAGCAACAAATCCAATTAAAAACAAAACACTTAAACATGGAGTGAGCCTGAAGATTGAAGTCCGATTTAAAATTTCAGAGTCATAGAGTTGGGTGAAGGTTGAGATTATGTGGTTGAAGCCCTTTATTTTACACACAAGGACACTGAGGCTCAGAATGGGGAGGGATTCATTGAGGCTCTGGAGCCAGCCAGTGAGGGGTCAGGGCTGGAAGGTGGTCATGCATGCATTAATGTTTAGTCTTTTTATCCTCTGTGCCCATTAGAGTGTCTAGTGCTCAGAAATATCAGCAGAGAAAATGAAGGCATAGAGATGAATTTAGGGCTCATCTCTCCCCCGACTTTCCACTGGAGAGCAACAGGAATGAGTTGCACTGTACTGCGGAACACGAATAAGGTGATTTTCTTTACTGGTAATCTCGTGGGGTTCATCTCAGGGCAGTGATGTGTAGAAGGAATAGTTGAACAGCCATCAGGAGGGAGCCCAGGACAGAGCTCATAGCCGTCATGGACACGCAGTTCCCTGCTCTCCTCTTCCCCCTTCTCCCCTCCATCGGCTTCTGCTCCAGGGCCCCCCTCCTCGATCTGCCCAAGAATCTCTTCCTTCACCCCTTTGCTCCCCACATCTCCACCTCCCGCTTAGCTTTCCCAGCACTTTACCATGAAGATGGCCTGAACACAAATTTTATTTGCTGCCCTGAATTTTGTCCCTTTTCTCTAGTTTCTCCAGTCTGCTAGATTCTCTCCCATTCTCTAGATGGTTTAACACAAGCCTAAAGAAGGGGCCCAGCAAGAAGTTCTTGGAGTGAGGGACCATGGGGAGAAAGTGGGGGTTCAAACTCAAATCTGGTTTGCAGCCAAGGGATTGAGGCGGGGTTGGGTAGGTGAGGCTGGCACACATGCACTTTGGCCAGGTGTTAAAACCCTCCGTGTTTCTTATCTATGCGCTTCGGGCTAGTCCCCTGCTCCCACTCCTGGTGAGTGGGTGAGCGCCCAGGTGTGCAGAGAGGGGTGGCCTCACACCATATGGGAGATTGGGCCTGGAGAAAAAAATTCTTGTAGGCACTTTTGACTTTCTGAAAACAAAACAACCTCAAAGAGGTGTTTACACTAAGGTTTTGCTACCCCTGCAAAAACAAAATGAGGAAAGCTGCCAGTGAAAAGGACATTCCAAGCTAGTGAAGTCTCCTTTGGAGACCCCGAAACCAGTCCATCAGAGTGCCCTCCTTAGTGGGCTGTGTGCTGCTGGCCACGGGGGTTCAGGGGCTGTGATCTGCTTGCCTTTTAAAGCAGCTGAGTTTTGTTTATTTTAGAAGTGGGTAGTCATGCATTTTTATTTACTTAAAAATACATATTGAATAGCTCTTTAACAATTGTTTTTCTTCTACCCTTTGTTTTAAAAATGAAGTGTAATCCTGCCAATGGTGGTTTTTGCCCACAGTGGAGGTATTCAGGTTGGCAAAGGATTACTGTGTGTGCTTTTCTTCTCTTCAAAGGCTGAACGTAACTGCTGAAAGGTATTTGGGCTTAAAAGAGAGTGTGTCGGGTTGACAAGTCCCTACTACGTGCGTCAGAGGCTGAGCTCAGTGCTAGGAGTACAAATATGGGTCCCCTGGGGGCTCGAGCTCACTGTTACAATGGAAAGTTAGACTTGAAGCAAGAAATTCAGCTACAAGCCAAGTAAAGGGTGACAGCAGAGGCAGCAACAAAGGGCTTGTGTGATGGGGCGGGAGGTTGGCTCTGCTGGATGTGTGAATGGGGGGGCAAAGAGGTCAGGCAAGGACAGTGAGGGCTGAATAAAAGCTAGCATTCACTGAGTCTTCACTGAGCACAAAGCCCTGAGGCCCAATACCAAGGCTCCCCAAAATGGAACATGCAGCACGGGTATGGGAGGTGGTTTGGGGTCCGTGACTGCCTCGCCGGACTCCCAGCTGGATACTGACTGGCATGCACACTTGCAGGTCTAGCCTCTGAGAGGTGATCATCTTCGAAACCCCTCAGCTGTTTCTCTTTCTTGTAGCATGTTCTAGAGCTCCCAACTCAGCCAGTCGAGGCTTGATCTTCAGCCTCTCCCACCCCACAGCTTCCATCCCTTGCCCCAACCGTCCTCAGAGGTCCTCAGCTGCCTCATCCTTAGCTCGTACTCCCCTCCACCCCCATCCTGCCCTCGCTCTGCTTTCCTCCAGCCTTGCAAGGGGAGCCCTAGCCTGCCACCCAGGCTGCACTCAGCTCCCATTCCCCAGGGCTCCCTCGCACTCCACCCATTTCTCCTCTGGCCTCGGCCCCAGCTCCCCTCGGCCAATCCCAGACCTGCTGCTTATNCTCATCCTTAGCTCGTACTCCCCTCCACCCCCATCCTGCCCTCGCCCTGCTTTCCTCCAGCCTTGCAAGGGGAGCCCTAGCCTGCCACCCAGGCTGCACTCAGCTCCCATTCCCCAGGGCTCCCTCGCACTCCACCCATTTCTCCTCTGGCCTCGGCCCCAGCTCCCCTCGGCCAATCCCAGACCTGCTGCTTATCGGGCTCCATCGTTCCCATGCCTATCCTCAACCCGACCTTTTCCTCCTAAAGGGAGCCCTCTTTTTCTGTCAAATTCTCGGGGTCCAGCCAGCTGTCCCTCCCCCATTCCCATTACCTCCCTGCCCACTGCTGTCTCAAGAGGCCTGGAGACCCAACCTCAGATGCCCCCTCTTTCGGTCCTTGCACTGTGGGAGCAATAGGCCTTCCCATAATGGATATGTGTCTTTTAAATGTATTTTTGTATTTTCAAATCTACTTGGTTTTTTTAAAGATTTTATTTATTTATTTGATAGAGCACAAGTAGGCAGAGCTGCAGACAGAGGGGAAGGCAGACCGGGAGGAGAAGCAAACTTCCTGCTGAGCAGAGAGCCTGATGGGGGGAGGGCTTGATCCCATGACCCTGGGATCATGACCTGAGCCACAGGCAGAGGCTTAACCATCTGAGCCATCCAGGCGCCCCTTAAATCTACTTATTTTTTTAAAGAAACTCTTTACACTGAAAAAGTGACTGATTTTTAAAAAAATGCTGAGGAAATAATAGGACAGGTGGTAGGTGCAGTTAGCAATGATGATGGACATTGAGGAAACACTGCATTTTTCCTATTCAACTTTATAATAGCCCTATGAAGTTCAGGTATGGCCTGTTATTATCCCTACTGTGCGAAGTGAGCCCCATCTGGGGTTTGTGATGAATTCCACAATGTCACGTGATATAGTTTAAAAACAGGGTTTTTTTTTGTTTTTTTGTTTTTTTAAATTGGCTTTATTGGGGAAGGGCAAACTTACGAGGCAGGGTTTGCTCCTGGAACCCCATAATCAGACTGACTTTGGGTGCAGCCTTTCCCCCAGCAAAATAGGGTGAAGGCAGCCCACTGGAGCTAGCTTGTTGTCTAGGCAACCCAGAATGACATCCCAGGTCACCTTTGACAGTTGTGTTCATAGAACCATGACCCCCATTTTATAGATGCAGAGACAGGTCAGAGAAATTAAACAATCTGTCCCAGTCACACACCCATTCCAGGGCCTAAATTCACAACCAGTCTACTAGTTTACACGGCAAGGAAAAGAGAAGATTTTATAAAGTAACTAGAAGGGGAAACCTCTGTTGTCTGTTCTCTGGGCCTTCCTTTGAGTCTCTGAGAAGTGAGGTGACATTGTGTGAGGAGCCTGCCAACCATGAGGGGTTTTGACCCTTTCCCCCTTCACTAGGGGGCCCCTCCTCCACCTGGGGCCCTTGGGGCAAGATGGAAGCTGTAGGAGGCCTCTGTGAATTATCTCCTTTCCTGACTTTAGTAAAGATTTAGCAGGAAGCTTGCTGTGCCTAATCCCTGTGCTGGAGAATTGGTACCCAAATTAAAGATGACTTTGACATTTTACATTTTAAAATGCTTTACAATCACTGGCAATCACTGGATCAGTGGTTCACAGTAGAGGGATCTATAGATGTTTTCCAGATCTTGTATATAAACATCAAGATGAAAATAAGAGCTGTTTCTTTAATTCTTACTGTTACAGTTTTTAAGAAAGTCTTTAATATTCTATTCAACTCTTCCTTCTCTTTCTCCTTTCTGTCTCTCTCCACCCGCCCCTCTCCCACTGGTTCTGAAGCGTAAGTGTAGCCATAAATATGCAGGGCATAGATGGCTGACTTTTCCTATATCCAATAAACACCTTGGGGAGTAATTGAAATAACTTGGCACGGCTAGTCAGGTTACATGCTGCATAATATCAAAAGAAAACCCACAGTGAGGAAAAGCAATCGCAAAGAGGAAGAAGGGCTGGAAATAAACCCAGAACATTAAATAATGAGTAATTATGATAAACTAAAACAACAGCAGCAACAGCAATAAAAACCCTCTTAGAATTGCAGCCTTAGAAAGAGTCAAGAAGCATCTTCAAAGAAGTTATACTAGACAAAGTATACATTCTAGATATTTCTAAGAATTGCAAATTTCAAGAAAAGGAAGAAGCTCATCACCCCCCCCCCAATACTCCAGTACTTATTCATTAGACGTCTGTCTGACAGAAGGCACAGGTTTTGATCCCATTCTGACATGCGTGTTTTTTCATGATTCGGCTTCCCTCCCATCTCTTTTTTCCTGTTTTATCTCCACGATCTGAATTTTAAAGGAATGCTGTCAAGACAGCATACCACAAAAGGGAGAAACGTCTACTACAAATTGTACTTTGTACTTTTTGGAGTACCTTCCTTTGGTCTTTTTGATTTTACAAAAGATCTCTGTATTCGTCGTGGGTAGAAAGTAATGTTGAGCTGACAGGTCTGGGTCTTGTGAGGGAGGGAAATGCTGGTGTCCTAGGAACAGGGAGAGAGCGGCATACAGCCTGCGTTTCTGGCAGAATCCTATTGCTTATTCTTGCCCTCACGTGACACCCTTGGCTACAGGATCTTGGGCAAGCCCTTCACTGTTCCTACATTCAATTTCTTTCTAGTTTTGTTTTGTTTTGTTTTTTTCTTAAAGGTTATTTCTATGTAAAAAGAAAATCTTCAGGAAATATAAAAGTAAAAAAAAAAAAGAAAGGAAGTGATCATCCATAATTTATCAAACATAGTGATTTTGGTGTATTTTCTAGCGATCTTATGCACATCTAGTTTCTCCTTTTATTTTTAAAAATATAGTTGAAATTAAGCTATACTGTCCAACTTTATATCCTGATTTTTCTTTTGGCAGTGTTTTGTTTTTCTTTTTCTTTTTTTTTTTTTTTAAAGATTTTATTTATTTATTCGACAGAGATAGAGACAGCCAGCGAGAGAGGGAACACAAGCAGGGGGAGTGGGAGAGGAAGAAGCAGGCTCACAGCGGAGGAGCCTGATGTGGGGCTCGATCCCATAACGCCGGGATCACGCCCTGAGCCGAAGGCAGACACTTAACTGCTGTGCCACCCAGGTGCCCCCTGTTTTTCTAAATAAAAATATATGGACTCTGAACCACCATTTTCTAGAGCTGCGTGATATTCAACACGGGTATTTTCATTCTTTGTTTTTTATAGTCTCCATTGACAGAGAGCCTTTGACACCACTGGGGCTGTTTGATTATCTCACTGAAGGAAAAGAGAAAGTGCAGGGGCTGCAGCTCACTTCATATCTATGATGATTCATAGCCAGGTTCAATTCTAACTTTCTGCTACATTGTCCAATATGTTCGTATGCAGAGAGGTGAGACCAGTCTCTTTCTGTAGATCACCTCAGAGCACAGACCAATGACTGGAGTACCTTTGTTGGTGTCTGATTGTAGTGAGACAAGCTGGCTACAAATTCTGGCCCTGCCACTCTCTGTCTGTGATCTCAGGTATTCTCTGTATGTCTCTGTTTTCTCAGCTGTAACAGTGTGCATATCATGATAATCCCTCAATTCCGAGAAATACAGTTTAACACGTTTGATATTAGGTTGAGTGCTATAATCAACTAGTACATTGTAATTCTTCCTTCCTTTTTCCTCCTTCAACACCCCCTAGAGCTATTACAATCAGTGGTATCTTAGAACTGAAGAAATATAGTAATACTTGCCTCACAGTTTGTTGAAAAAAATCAGCTGAAATATTACACGTAAAATATTTTTAGCACTTAGTAAGAGAGCAATAAATAGCAGAAACTTACATTGTTCTTGGAATAGCAGAATATTCTGTGTAGAATATTTATTATAAGACATACATTATTTGCAGGTCATATACTTAGTTAAAACTTGAACTGCTTGGAAAATGTCTTAGCACTCTTATTAATTAGAGATGGCACGGGGATGGCAAATAGGTTTAACTTTATGCGCCAAGTCTAATCTGCTCACGATGATTGTCAGACGTGCTGGGTTGTGTGAACTGCTGAGGCGGAATCTGGGTGTAGCCGACAAGAGCGCCAAGGCTGATTAGTAACATCTTAGGGAGATGGAGTGGAAACACACACCCTAAGTGTCTGCCATCTCTGCATTATGGTGGCACAAAACATTACTTGGCAAGTCATTCAGCATTAGCCAGACACTGGTTTCTCAATGAGGAGTCTCACTGAGATCTTGTGGCAAAGGACTGCCTTTGGGTCCAAGGTGGGAGCTGAGAACCACATTGGTAAGAAGCAAGCCCAGAGCACACTCATGTTCCGGTAAACATGGGAAGATGACGGAGACCTGCCAGTCTCCACAGCACTCTGAAAACGCATTCTTTTCCTTAATGGCTTTGGGGATTTCAGCCACAATGACTTAGCCATTTTTCTTAAAACTCCAACCCCAATAGAAATGTGGGAGACTTTGCACAGAGGAGATAGAGCCTTTGCAATCACTTTGATTTTGCTCAGACCTTGTTCTGCTAATGCTCGCTTAAGTCTTGCCTCCTGAACTTTGAATGCCCTGCACCTTGGCCTTTCTAGAACTTGGCTGGGGGAGGATTGACCTCATCTTGTTCTTGTTCTCCTCTGCTGTGGGTAAGATGCTGTAATCCCAGGGCCCTTCTATAGAGAGGGTCCCGGAGCTGGGAAAAGGGGATTATTCATTTTATTATGTGGCCCTTGTTATCTAACTCGCAGCTTTTGTGACACTTATGAAACAAAATCAATCATTAAAGGCACACTGCTGAAGGCTTAAGTGGAAAGCTACATACCATTTCTTGAAATATTCTGGTAGTCTCTGTGATTGCAGTGATTTCTTTTCCGTAATTGACGGTAAATAGAGTTTTCTTTAATTCTGAAATAAATATATACGTGCATATTTAATATCAGGACACTCACATGATGAAGTTCAAAAAACAGGATTTTGTTATGATTTTTCAAAATGGGTGGTTCAAATGAACTGAGAAAAATCAATTTTCTGCAGGCGTTTTCTCTAAACTGTCAATGAGTTACTAAGAGTTGTTACAAGAAGCAATCCTATAAAATGGGTTGCATCAGTGTAGTAAGATTAAACTTCTTCTTTTTGTGAAGACCTCCAGAATCATCCTTTTCTTTTCTTTTCTTTTTTTTAAAAATTTCAGGCTTTGGTCATGTCCCAAAACCCCAATAATTATTTTATTAATAAAAAAACCCAAACAAACCCAACTATGCAGAATAAACTTTTCAAAGTTGAGTTTTTAAATCATCATCAAATTCAGTTAATTGATGGGTAAAAATGTAGTTTTGTTTAAACCCCATACGCAGAGTCATCCCTTTCTAAACTTTTTACCAAGAGCTGCTATAAGTTTCTTGAGCAATTGGTCATCTTTAACAAATGTGGTTATTTTTTAAAAAATTTTATTAAGTTTTAAATTTTAATTCCAGTAAATATGTAGTGTTAATTAGTTTCAGGTGTGCAATATAGTGACTCAACAATTCTATACATTGTTCAGTCATTTTGAACCTGACCTTATACCCTTTCTTCTTTTGGTTCACAGCTATGAATCTGTGGCAGACACTCTTGTTGATCTTCAGATCCATCTCTTCCCTTCATCCATTTTAATGGAAGTTTTAGTAGGGTATGATGATGCCATATGGTGACTGCTTACCCAGCTTCCCTTGCAGCTGCAAGTGGCCACTTCACTCATTTCTGGACAATGAGGTAGAGGTATCCAATTTCTGGGAACANTGGTGACTGCTTACCCAGCTTCCCTTGCAGCTGCAAGTGGCCACTTCACTCATTTCTGGACAATGAGGTAGAAGTATCCAATTTCTGGGAACATTTCTTTCTTTCTTTCTTTTTCTTTCTTTCTTT
>NC_048218.1:172175772-172217194 GCF_002007445.2 Ailuropoda melanoleuca
TTCTTTCTTTCTTTCTTTCTTTCTTTTTTCTTTTCTTTTCTTTTTTTTCTTTTCTTTTCTTTTCTCTTTTCTCTTTTCTTTCATTTATTTGACAGAGATAGAGACAGCCAGCGAGAGAGGGAACACAAGCAGGGGGAGTGGGAGAGGAAGAAGCAGGCTCCCAGCGAAGGAGCCTGACGTGGGGCTCGATCCCAGAACACCGGGAAACTGCCCCGAGCCAAAGGCAGACGCTTAACTACTAAGCCACCCAGGCGCCCCGTTGGGAACATTTCTTAAGAAAACAACTGGCAAGTGACCTTTGCTCCTTCTTCATCCTTTCTCCATTTTGCTGCCCAGAATAGGCAAGCTGCCATCTTGGACAGTGGGGATAACTTACACACTGGGAAGACAGAGGGGTGAGCTGGAAGGACCCTGGATCCTTGAGAACCAGTGGAGTTGAGCTCCCATACCAGAACTGGACTACACATCTCTGAAATTTTACGTGTGAGAGAAATAAACTGAAATATGATCTTACTTTAACCTCCCCATATTTGGGGTCTCTTTGCTATTTGTAGCTGAATCCAATGCTAATGGACACAGAGTTTAGAGATAAATTTGTGACCAGTATCAGGTTATAACTGCACATACTTTAAGTAATTTTCTTGCCTTCTCTTTGTTCCATCTTTGATTTTCTATCTTTTGCCAAGCTTTAATTTAATTTAAATGTAATTTAATGTTATGTTCTTTATACTTTTATAGGCTTCTCTAAAATCCTTTTTGAAACAAGACTAGGTACAGACTAATGAATAATAATTAAACTCAGAAGTATTTGATTACTCCTCAAATGTACTGTATCTTCTCTTCATTATAATAACTTCATATCTCACAACCTTACATAAATCACCGTTTATTTGTAAGTGTTACATGAGTCTTGCTTATTGTATTATAGAGATTGCCAGCTCTCTCAGTGCTTCAGAAAGGTAAACATGTATCAGGTTTGGGCACTTGGAATGCACTGAAAGTAGTCATTTTGAAGTCTGAGAAAACTAATGATAATATTTTTTGATAGAACAGCATGATGTCTGAGCAATACCTTAAGCATGGGATTTTTGCTTTGTGGTGGAGTTTTCAGGTGAATGATTTATTTTATTTTTAAAAATCAAATATACCCATGCACATAGTTTAAAAAAGTCAAACTTGTATTACTGGAGTGATGTTTAATGAGCCTTACTACGTTCCAGGCACTCTTCTAGGCACCTGGGTCATATCAGTAAATGAGGAAGACAAAGACCCCTGCCCATGTATTATTGACATTCTATCAGGAAAAAAACTAATAAGCATCCTGAATGAACAAATTAGAGAGGATGCTAGAAGTGGTAAGTGCTATGAAAAAAAAGGGAGGCAGGGGAAATAGGGTTAGAGTGGTTGGAGCAAGCCTCACGGAAAAGGTGAGTGTGAACAAAGACAGCTGAGCTATTTCTGTCTATAAGGCTTGTAGTGATAAACAGCAATCCCATACTACCCTCCCCTCCCCATTTCTCAATTCCCAGAGGCAACTAATTTCAGCTTTAACTGACTGAGTCATTGGGCATTTTCTTTCTTATCTATAAATAACATACCTTCAAGTCCACTTCTGGATTTGTAGTCTTTGGCATTACCTATTCATTTCCCACCATCAAGAGGAAGATTTAGCTATTCACAATTGATCTATGATTGCTTTTCCTTCCCATCCAAATTTTTTTATTTCCAGGAGTTAATAGCAGCCTTTTGTTTCTTTGCTTAATTTCCTAAGTATTTATCATCAATTTGCTCTCAAATCTTTTACAGTTGTTTGATCCCCTTTCAATATGGTCTGTCAGAGAGTTTATTTATTTTGTCTTGTGGAAATCTCTCCTGAAATCTCTTGACCTGATTTCTCTGGACTTGCTGTCCTCTCACCCTGGTGCTCAGTAGATATCCTGGGAGCCCCCATCTTCATCAACCCAGGGATTCTCTTCACCTCTTCCTGACTTAGTAGGTCTATTTTCTAGAAGACCACATTTTCATTTTTTTCTGATAGAGAATGTTTTTAAGTAACTTTTGAAGGATGTGGGCGAAGTAACTTTTTTTTTAATCATTTGTATATCTAAAAATATTTCTATTTTTTGATTTGGTGAGGTGTAAGGTAGGCCCAGAAACACAGCTTACATCATAAGTATAAACATAAATATGGTTAATAAGACTTGTTGGGGAAAAACTTCAAGTAGAGAAGTAACAGTGTTCACTTGGTCCCTGAACTTTCATTACCTTATAGAAGGGTGTCTTAGACAGGACATAGCTAGACTAGACATATCTAGGACACCCTATATATATTTAGGGAAAGAAGGTTCTGGTGTTTATAAGTCACTATGTAACAATAACAGATTTATGGTATAGGCGATTATTTGGTTAAATAGGAGTCCCAAACATGATGAATCAGCTTCTTGCTAAGCAATGAATAGGAAGAAGGATATAAGCCTCCAGGACCATCAGAGTTTGTCTCTCATTGACTGGTGTGGTAGATTAGAGATGGCCTCATTATCTTTGACACCTCTACCCTTAAATCTTGGCTATTATGTGACTTTTTTGACCAACAGGGTATGGTAGAAGTGATTTGGTGCCAGTTATGGCTTGGTTTTTAAGATACCTAGCAACTTTAGTCTATTGAAGCCCTGATCTACCATGTAAGAAGCCTGACTATCCTGCTGGAGACACCATGTAAAAAAGATCCTACAATGGAGGTAGCCAAAATGTCCTTCAATAGGTGAATGGGTAAACAGACTGTGGTATATCCATACAATGGACTATTATTCAGCAGTAAAAAGAAAAGAGCTATCAAATCATGAAAAGACATAGAAGAACCTTAAATGCATATTGCTGAGTGAAAGAAGCCAATATGAAAAGGCTATATTCTGTATGATTCCAACTACATGACAATCTGGAAAAGGCAAAACTATGGAAACTGTAAAAGATTAGTGGTTTCCAGGGATCTGGGGAGAGAGAAGAGGGATTAATAAGTGGAGCACAGAGTTTTTTTTTTTTGCGGGGAGGGGGGGAATCAATAAAACTCATCTATATGATACTGTAATGGTGGATACATGCAATTATGCATTTGTCAAAACCCATGGAAGGTTCTACATAAAGAACAGACCCTTAGGTAAACTGTGGACTTTAGTTAAGAATAATATGTAAATATTGGCTCTTTTTAAAACAAATATACCACCCCAGTGCAAGATGTCAATAATAGAGGAAATTGAAGAGATGAGAGAGTATGTAGGAATGCTGTATTTTCTGCTCAATTTTTCTGTAAACCTAAAATTGCTAAAAAGTTAAAGTCTATTTAAAAAAAAAGCCCTATCTGGAAAGAAAGAGGGACCCAATAAACTGAGTCTTCTAACTGCCTTTTCCCAGGCACGAGGTATGTGAGTGAAGCCATCTTGGACCCTCTAATCCAGCCACTAGGTGAATACCATCAAATAATTATGGTCAATGTCACATGGAGAGGAAGAGTTGGCCAGCCAAACTTTTCCTGAATTCCTGATACCCTAAACTGTGAGATAAAATGAAAATGGTTGTTGTTTTAAGCCACTTAAGTTTGAAGTACTTTGTTACACAACAATAGATAACCAGAACAGATGGTTATTGAATTCTAGGTTAAAATCATTTTCCCTCAGAAGTTTGGAGGAATCAGTTCATTGGCTCCTAGCCTCCTAGAGTTGTTGTCTGAAGCTATTCCATGCCTCGATCCTTTGAAAGCCTAAAGTAGCATCTGTTCCAAGAGTTCTGAAATGTTGTGATGACAGGCTTGGTGTGGCTCTATTTTCATTCACAGTGTTAGTCATTGATGGACCTTTTTAACCTGGAAATTCATGTCTGTCAGTTGTCAGAGATGTTCTTGAATTATTTCATTGATGATTTCTTTCTTTGTTTTTTTCTTAAAACCCCTATTATGTGTATATGGAGTCAGCCGGGCTCTGGTCTTCTGATTTTCCTAGTTTTTCTGCCCTATTTTCCATATCTTTGTCTTTTGCTCTATTTTCTGGAGGATATCCTCAAGTTTATCTCTCAACTCCTTTTTGAAAATTATCTGATGTCACTAGCATAATTTCCAAGCGACATTTTGTTCTTTGAATATTTCTTTAATTTTAGCATAATAACATTATTACATGAATGAAACCTCTTATCTTTTTGAAGATATTAATTCTAGTTATTTTTTATAAATAGGATATCAATTAGAGTCTAAGAAAAACATTTTCTTCCTTAGAAAATAGAGCAATGGTTTGTTTTCTTGAAGTTGCTTTTTCTCTTTTTGTGTTGTCTTTCACATTCAGGGTTTCCCTGGATGTCTGATGATCCTGGATTGTTTGTTGGCTTGTATTTTAAAAGTGGAAACTGGTTGAAAACTTAAAAGCTGATTGGAAAATGGACCCCTGGGTGTGGATTGTTGACTATGGTCCTCACCATAGAATGGGTTGGTGGGGACTTCCTCAGGGAACCCCTGCGGTCCATGTCTGGAGATTTCCTGCCTGGGATTCACAGATTCCCCTGGGAAGGCTCTTCTGGTCTTTAGCTAGGTTGCCAGCACTCTGGGGCTGGTTCTCTGCATTCAGCATGCATGTGTTTTAGTGGGGTGCTCCTTTACTCACTTATGCCTGGTGTCCCTCAGTCACAAAGCCTTTGATTTTAGCATCTCCAGAGAATAGTAAACCTCTAGTCTTATACAAGAGTAAGGGGAGGTAGCTGCCCACCTGTGTAAAGTTTGGAAAGAGTCTAAGGATCTAACTGTTTCTTCAGCAGTCTTTCAACTGACACTTGTTTTTACCCTCACCTCCATTTCTAGAGCTACCATATGTAGTCGATCCCCAAGTCTTTTGGGGGTGCAGTGTACACTGGGTTGCTTCTTGACATTCCTTCTTACTGGCTTAGGGTGCAACTTTCTTTTTTTTTTTATTATATTATGTTAGTTACCATACAGTACATCCCCGGATTCCGATGTAAAGTTCGATGCTCCATTAGTTGCGTATAACACCCAGTGTACCATGCAATACGTGCCCTCCTTACCACCCATCACCAGTCTATCCCATCGACTAGGTCGGTTACCTCCTGCCCTGCTTTCTGGCTTCCAATGTTTTGTAGCTGATGGCTCTTCCTGTTCTCTTTGTCCTTGTAGACCAATTCATTTACTGTCATTTTAGTGGGTTTCTCAAGGGAGAGAAGTAAATGCTTTGTTCAATCTGTTATCTTACCCAGAAGCCTGAAATGAATACTTTATACTCTGCATCATTTACACCCTCTGCCTTGACTATTTTATTATATTTTGAAAAAGCAGATGGGAAATGGACATGATCTGAGTTCAATGCTAAAATAATTTCACGGTCAATAAAGAGGGGTTATTTTCCTTTGGGAAAGTAATTGTTACCAATACTTAGCCATAAATATATTTTTGATAATTCTAAAAATGGAATTTATGTACTAAAATACTGTTTTGCTCATGACCTGCTCATGGAGAATAAATAGTGTGGATATTAATATTATAGATACAATTCGTTGTATCTTTCTTTACAAGAATACAAAATCTTTGCCAACCAGTGAATAGTTTCATTAATATTTCTGACCAGAAATAGTACGTAGAATTTTGAGATTAAGGTTTTGTACTAGGCACTAAAAAATATTTCCCATAATCAAAGATAATATTTTCTTATCCCACCTCAAATACATAATCTGTCTTATAAATTCTAAGGATTGAATTTCTCATGGAGTGCTCAAGATTCCAAAGACAGAAAAATCAATACAATATTTTGAGAAGCCTATAGCACAGTATTTTTGAGATGCTAACAAATTGAGAGGAATGCTTGATGGAAAGTCATCTGTATACAAGGTCAGTTGGATTTGAATTCATAGAAGAAACTGAGGATACTGTGCATAGTAAGGTTAACCGTGATGACCTCTCTGGTTTCGAATCCCCACTCTTCTTGCTCCCTATCCCTACTCGGACTCAGGTTTCTCAGTGTGACCTTTCGTTTCTCCCTTTCCCCTCTGTTGTACAGTAAAACCAAGTCCAAGGGGCTGGTAGAAGAGGTGATAGTGTAGCTTGAGGGGTGCAAAGGAGGAGTACTTGAAGTACTCGAAAGTTCTCTTCCTTCCACTTTCCCCAGTGCCTAAGATGCTGTTGTCCTCAACCTACGGGGCTGGCTTGGAAGCACAGCATGTTAAAGCCCCACTTTGACAAACTCCGTCTACTGCGGGGTATTTCATGTGAGGACACACTGTCAGCTTTTGATTTCTGACACCAAAATTCAAAACAGGTAAATCTCACACAGAATGTCTACTGGCTGCTTTCCCTGATGTGGGTTCAGGTAGCAGACAAAACACACTTTCTCTGAGAGCCTTCTTATGACCCACCATCTGCATACAATTTTACTATGAAGAAATGGAAAACAAAACAAAGAATAAAACCAAGAATGAGCCTCAAGAATGATACAGGCAAATTGAAGGGGTTGATTTAGAAGTGAAAAAAATCATCACCTCCTGTGTTGACTCAAAGCAAATCTTTTTGGAGAGAGGCAACAGAACAGCTTCCCAATAGGCTTAGCATGTCAGAGGTTTTGGGGATAGATCAAGTATGATATTATGGAAGCAACAGTAGTGTATCAAGTCCCCGTGAAGTTTCTGAGGCAATTTCTGACTCTCTGCGGAGCACTGCTAGTTTGGGTATAAATTCTGACACCCTAATTAAGTTGCAACATGGGGAATAAGACACACAAAAAAGACCAGGGCGCGGAAGGCTAGCAGCAGGGTCAGTGAGAGAAAAATGGTAACATCTGATATGAAGGGTTTCGGGCAGGGGAGTGAATCAGGGTAAAATGGAATAACTTAGAGCCTGGAATGGCTTTATCCAGGGACTGCTACTGCTAGGAATTTTAAGAAAAGGGTGGATAGTTTTCTTTCTGATGTGGGTGGAAGTCAGACCAGCATGGGGCCAGGGAGATGGATTAAAGAACTTTTAGAATTCCTTCTAGTCCTTTGATACTAGATCCCTGTGTAACCTCTAATTCACCACATCATGGAACAATCAAGATTTCAGCCTCAGAGAGAACTAAACATGCAGAATACGACTCGTTGTGTATTCGGAGAGACTGGCAATGGGCTAATTATGCAGGGGTGTGTGCAGGGGTGAGGATGGGTATAGAGGAGATCCTAGGAGTTCAGACATGAAAAGATTAGTCAGGCAGCATGAAAGATTTTGAATTTGGAGCAGCAATAATACAGGGAAATAGACTTCATCGGCCTTGTGTTCAATAATTCATGAGCTGCTGTACTCAGAGAAGGCTTCTTACCTGTTAAGTTAACCTCCCACTAAGATTCCTCCCTCTTTCCTTTTCAGAGCTTGGAGCAGTGATAACTGTTTCCCTCCTGGCTTTTTTTTGGGCCTCAGATTTGATTCTAGGCCACCGCATCAGCATAAACATTAAACTATGATAAAACTGAGAGATCTAAGGTGTGGACACTTACAAAGGTAGAAAGATCACTTGTGATGCACAAAAGATTGTTTTAATAATCTAAACAGCATTTCTCAAAGGATGCTCTGAAACACCAGGTTCTTGAGGTGTCTCTTTCTCAAAAATATACACACATACCCACACAGAAGGAGAGAGAGAGTGAGGGAGACGGAGAGATTCTACATAGTTCTGTGGTCAAGCAAGTAAATGAATTTAGGAACTGTTCCATATTAAGCCTGGAGATATACAAAGTTGGTTTTTTTTTTTTCCTTATTAAAGGCTTTTATTATCTTATACTGAATAAATGTGTTTCTCATTCAAACCGGCATTTCCAAAACTTAGTTGACTTAGGAATCTTTCGAAAAATGTGTGTGACAGCTCGTGCAACTAGGCTTCCACAGAACAGTGTTTGGAGAATATTGATGAATTATTTCTATCTGTATGTGAGCATGGAGACGGCCGAAAATCTCAGGTTCGGTTGGTTACAGGAATCCTGTTAGAGAAACTTGGAGGTTTTTCCTTTGCTTTGATCAATCTACGCTGCACAATTTTATCATTCTGGACAAAATTCTACATCAAGGCTTGAGTCATCTATAATTGACCACATTCACCTGTAGAGATCTCTCATTTGTTTTATTCCTTCTACCTGGCTACTGAATTGATATTTTACTTGAAATTCACTATTGTTGACCATGTGGTTATTTTAATATTTTTAATATTTTAATGAATTGTGCTAATCTCTTGTAGAATATTTATTACAGAACACAGAAGTCCAAGGGCTTAAGTTTCACTGATTTATTTTTACATGCATCACATCATGCAGCTGGTGATTCGATTCATGTTGTTTATATTCCTCCTCCCTTATCCCTAGCATTTTTTTCTGAAATGTTAATTCCTGCAAATCTGATTTGATTTAAGCAATCTGAGAAAATGCAAGGGAAGAAGGCTTGCAGATTGGAAAGAAATCTACAAATGTAAAGTGATATCATTATGAACTTATTCAGTAATTCTTTTATCGAGTACCTTCCATAGGGCCACATAATGTGCCAGGGGCTAGGGCTACGGAACGAAGTCAAGCCCGATTCCTGTATTCAAGATGCTCAGAGTTATGACAAGTGAGGTGACATTGGTATTGAAGAAGCACAATAGGAATACAGGAGAGAATCGTCCAGTTAGACACAGAGTTGGCATGAGGAGGCTGTCTAAAGGAACTGACTCCTGAGTGGTGAGTGTCAAAGCATGAACAAAGAGTAACTAGATAAGACAATGGTGAATGTAAAGGCTCCTGAGAAGATGCTCAAACTCAATAGTGACCAGGAAGCTACACATTAGAACAACAATAAAATATTGTTAGAGTGGAAAAAATTAAGAACGTGGGCAATATTCAGTATTGGCAAGGATGTGGGGAAACAAGTGTTCTCATATACTATTTGTGGGAATGTAAATTGGGATAGCCTTTTTGGACGGACGATGAAAAAATTAAGAATGTATACATTCGGATTTAGCCATTTTTTCCTAAAGAAATCCTCCCATGTATTCATAAAGAGAGCTGTAGAATGTTCGTTATGGCATTATTGGGTATAATGAGGATTTGGAATTGACTGTCCATCAGTAGGAGAACAAAACGACCATACTATGAAATACCATGCAGAACTGCACAAGAATAGAAAGTGCTTCAAGAGTATTGTTAAAGCAAAGCATTAATTTACAGTATGTTATGCACAGTATAATGTTATTTATGGGGAAATCCCAATGAAATATTTATTTCTTTATATACGGATTTACACATGCAATCACACAAGAGGGATCTGAGTAAAATCACACTAAATTGATAACAGGGCTTTCTCTTGGGAAAGGGGCTGAAATGGGGAGAAAGCTTTGGCTTTTTACTTTACATATCTCAGTATTTTTTGTAAGATGAAATTGTATTCATGATTTGAATAAATTAAAAAGTGAAAATTTATAAATGAGTAGAGTCAAGGGAGAAGTTGTTGCAGGTGGAGAGATGTGTCAGTGTATGGCAGGAAGAATCCGTGGCTAGGAGCCATAGTGTCCACAGATGTTCCTTCCTGTTCAAAGGGCAGTGCCTCCCTGCCCTGCACTGCACCCCTTCTTGCCTTCTCCAGGACCTGGTTCCTTCCCTCATTCACCTTTCTCTCCTTGTTGGATCTTCCTTTCACTAAAAGCATGCTGTAGGAGTTCTCATCTAAAAATGTCTCTCTGATCTTTTATTCCCCACCAGCTATCACCCCCTTTCCCTGTTCCCTTTAATAGTGAAATTTGTTAAATGAGTTGTTGATGCTCACTTCCTTTATCACCTCCTGGAAACTACTCTCAGCGGTCAGGCTCCCATCTCTATCCACTGAGATATTTCTGGCCTGTCTCTGCTGATCACCGTCCTGCATATCCAGTGGTCTTTCTCCATTCCTTTCCTCCTCTGCCTCTGGCAGCATTTGACTGAAGGGCACTTATCCTTTGGAAACACTATCTTGGTCTGTAGGATGCTGAACCCCTCTAGTTTTCTCTCTACTTCGAGAACTATTCCTTTATCTTCTCTTACCAAACCTCTGCATGTTGGCATCCCCCAGCCTCCATCCACAGCCACATTTCTCTTTCACACTCACTCCCTGGCACAGAAGTTCTCAATTTGTTGCTCTCAGAACCATTTTATACTCTTAAAATTACTAAGGAACCCAGAGAGCTTTTCTTTATGTGAGTTATAGCTGTCAGTATTTATATGTTAGAAATTAAAAATTTGAAATTTGAAAGAATATTTATTAATTCATTTAAAATAATAATAAATCCATTACATGTTAAAATAAGTAACTTTTTTTCTTTAAAATATATATTTTCTAACACTTCCTCCAGTTAGTGAGTAAAATAGCATCATTTTACAATTTTGCAAATCTCGTCAGTGTCTGACTTTAGTAGAAGACAGCTCGGTTCTTTTTTCTTCTTCTGCATTAAATCTGTTGTGATATGTTGTTTTGATGGAATTATATGAAGAAAATCTCATCTTAAACATACATGTAGTTGGAAAAGGGAGTAACACTTTAATATCTTTTTTTTAGGTAAGTATGGATAGCCTTCTTTGATTCTATACCAAAACTCGAGATGTGGTATTTTCTTAAAGATTGATTAGTTGCAATGTAGAATCTGAAATTCCACCAATGAACTTTTTTTGCACCACATTACATTAAAATGCATTGGTCTATCTTGTACTTTGAGTGGATCTTTTACCTGTGCATGGTTTTACATATCATATACTGGTCATTTAGAAAATATTGGCTCACTGAGCTATGCGGATATTCTAAATATTGATACATTTTATGATATAATATTGAAAAATCATACTTGTCACTAGCACTACGTATCTGTTAGAAAGGTTTTGAGTATTAGGAAGCTGTCAAGTTCATAATAGAAAATGCAAGTTTTCAAAAATTCAAAATTTTCTTTGAAAGCTCAATTTTATGATCGACAATCAATACTGTCAGTTGTTTTCCTTGAAGTTCCCTCATTTCAGATACAATATCTGCCACATACCCAATCTTAATAACTATAATTTATTTTCTAGTTCTTTCAATAAAACTGGTGTTCCATGAAAAACTGGTTGGAGTGGAATATAGCTCTCAACTCCCTTATGCAAGTGCTTTTCCTTAAGACGATCATATTTTGTTATGCAGCAAACGTGCTTTATGTATATTTCCCATTTCATCAGATGAAAGTATTAAAAAATCATGTATATACTTTAATAAAATTAATAATTTTTCTGCTTTATAGGTGAACTTTTCAGGGGAAGATGTCCCCCTCTTTTTTAAAACCAGGACCGTGTAGAGGTGAAGACCACAGTGACTACTAATGTCGTTCGGTGCCACCACTTTGATTCAGGCTCGGATGTCAGTACCTTCACCCACCGCTGCTCTTGTGCATCAGTACAAATGGCTGCACAGCGCGAAAGACGAACGCTGTTTTAATTCTGTTGTGAAAATGGTTTTTACCTTGTGGATCCCCTGAGAAGGTCCGAGAGGCCCACCTCCCGGCAGTCCACAGACCACACTTGGAAAATCACTGATGTAGACTATATTCCACTCCAATCAGCCTCAGCGAACTTCAAATGACCAACTCTCTGGCTAATTATTTGTTTTGCAAAGTATAATTATAAGACGGCTAATCATTGGCACTTACATCACATGTAATTTTTGAATAATGGATTTAATAAGGCTATTAAGCCCATTAGTGTTTAGTACTTACATGTCTTTTTTTTTAAATATGAAATTAGGTTAGCAAATCTTAGCTGCGAATCCCTTCTCTCCAATTTTCTGTTTTTAACACCCCAAGTGACTTGGCTCGGAATTATACACTGCTTTTCAAAATTGTTCTCTCATACAATGTCTATTGGGTTGGAGAGAATAGATAACCTTTAACACTCAGATTCTAGGACACCTCTCATCAAAGATGTGTGTTTAAATGTCCTTGAATAGCATTACTGTGCCACTTTTCACAATAGCTTTGTCTATTTCTTTCTAAGCATGTGCTATGTTTCTGGCCCCAAATAGCAAGTTTAAGCCAAAGGCAGAGGGAGCAACATTTACTCTAGAAAATTCCATGTAGTTTGCACCCACTTATGTTGACCCACTGATCTCACTCTTATCCCTCCAGCTTGACATAACTTTGCTCTTGGCTCTTTGGCTTTCATGATTTTTTATGGCTAAACTACCTTCTTTTTTAAAGCTCTGATTGCTACACTGTTTTTCCTCCCAGTTCCCTCTGCCCTCCAGCTTTGAAGGACTTCTCTACCATTTAGCCTTGGCCTGCAGAACTCTACTGACTGGACCGTCCCTGGCCCCACTTTCAGAAGGGGATTTGGACAACCATAAATGCTCAGGTTACATGCAGTTGGGTTCAAGTGGTTATTTTTGTTAAGGGTTTGGAGTTATCTATTTCCCTTTCTGAGGTTTGCTTGGAGGAAATAGTACCCATAAAAGACAATTATGGAGTGCCACTTTAACTAATAACTGGTCCAGCACCCAGTATCACACAGTGCAGGGCTTACTACTCAGGGATTGAAACTTTATGGAACAGCAACACTGGTCCTAGAGAAACATGGTTCCTAGAATGCTTCAGGCTCTGGCCCATTAAATTAGCCAGGTCTTGTCTGAAGGCACAGCTAGCTAAGGGGTGGAGAAAAACATTTGGTGAGGAGAAGCGGGAGCATATTTCCCCACCAGCTTCCCCCAATGCTTCTAAACCAAGCAGCATCATGAGGTTGTAGACCTTAAGAACATATTGCCCTGTAGCCACTACTCTTGAACACTGGGGATAACTTCAGAGATGGCTAGGTAGAACTCAACTTCAACATTTAAATGAGGTCCAGGATGCTATCTATTCCACTGAGGGCCATACAGAACCAGAACCCTTGTACCTGTAAACACAGGTATATGTTACTGGGCCTTGGGTTCTTTACCTTACATAGGATTTTGCCCTTACATTAATTGCTTTTGAAGGTGATCTGAACATGAAGTACTACTTTTAATCTTTAGAAAAAATACCTTTTTCTTCTCACTCACAGTTATAGTCTTCTCCCCGATGTTAGTTATTGTTGGGCTCCCAGCCTCCAAGCTACCAACCTCACAAGGTGGGTTTTTTTGCTTTATCTTTCTACCTTTGAATCACTCAATTGTTTTCTGAATCACATTGGGAAGACAAAACACATGGTTTTAAAGGATATCGCTTTTTGAATTTTCTGGAGCCTGAGAGTCAAGAGAACAGAGGTTTGTTGATGTTGACTCAACTGAAGGATATAAAGATTTGTGGTTTTTTGTTTTTGTTTTGTTTTTTGAGAGAGTGAGAGAGAGAGAACACATGCTAGCAGTGGGGGAGGGGTTGAGGGAGAGGGAGAGAGAGAACCGTAAGCAGGCTCCAGGCTCAATGCAGAGCCTGACACGGGGCTTCATCTCACAACCTTGAGATCATGATCTGAGCTGAAATCGGGTTGGACACTTAACCAACTGAGCCACCCAGGCGCCCCAGAATGTAAAGATTTGTAAAAGTAAGGGGTTGTGTTTGTCTTTTAATGCATACATGTAATTTCAATTAGTTACATTTATCTTATAAAAAAGATACTAAATTTTGAGGGGTGAAGGGTATATTGGAAAAAGACAAGGAAAGCAACCTTTTCTCTCCTAGACTGCATTCTTTTACTTTCAAAGGTACCTTTTCCAAAGAACATTGTTTTTTGTTTTTTGTTTTTGTTTTTTTTTAAAGATTTTATTTATTTATTTGACAGAGATAGAGACAGCCAGCGAGAGAGGGAACACAAGCAGGGGGAGTGGGAGAGGAAGAAGCAGGCTCATAGTGGAGGAGCCTGATGTGGGGCTCGATCCCACAACGCTGGGATCACGCCCTGAGCCGAAGGCAGACGCTTAACCGCTGTGCCACCCAGGCGCCCCCCAAAGAACATTAATACCCAAAGCACGAGGCCGATCACAGATAATAGGAAGCACTTTCTAGAAATCCAGTTGAACAAAGAAATCAATACATCTATCCTGTGTTGATAAGCATTTGGACTCAAAAGGACCTTGGCTCAAAATGCCTGTGGAAGCTGCCTACATGGCCCACAAATGCTGCTTCTGGGACAATGTTCTTTTCGTTCTCCCGGTTCCACCAGAAGAGGATCTTCATCAGACTCTAATCTTTCTTTCATATTTTTTACACACTTTACAAAGCTTCATTCTTTTACGAAGGAGATTGCCCCAGCATAGATTATGGGCAGGTATAATTTGCATGAGATTATAGAGATAGTTTCACAGGACCTCCTGCTTGGGTGGGGGGTGGGGAGACATCCTGAATGGTGACACACAACAGGGTTCCCGCTGCTGTGTCTGGCTAGTGGGGGTATCCACGGCCACTCCAATTCCAGACACAGAACTTCCTTTCCTATCGAAAGGAACTGTGTATTTTTACCCCATTCCAGCTGGGTGGCAGAGAACAGGCATAGCACACAGAAACAGGTGGCAAAAAGAGACAACTAGATAGCCTGGGGTCCCACAAACACAGAGAGAGGAAAGCTCTGGCAGGGTGGGTGACCCTAGAGCACACCAGCTGGGGTGCGCACCTCCTCGGAAACAGCAGATAAGGACAGTACTCAGCGTCTACACTGAGGGAGCTGCGCAAGCAGACTGAATTTTTGTAAATGGCAACACAAGAGTCTCACACAAGATGGAGAGACGTCAGCACAGACTAGCTCAGGATGACTCCATGCTCATGTGAAATGCACCTAGACAGTCACTTCCTTTGTGAGATGCTGTCAGAATGTCTCTGCACAGCGCTTATAAAGGTTATAACCTAAGAGTGTATGAAGACTGGCAACTTCCCTCTCCCTTTCTCCCCACTGCCTTTCTCCTATGGAAGATCTGTCTGCCTGCTGGGCTCTGATGCGATCATAGTGGACACGGCCGTGGGACTGGAGGGCTAGTGGGATTTCACACCGAGAAGGGAGCAAACCCCTAGTGTGAGGACAGAGGAGACAAAGAAGGGAAGAAGGAAACTGGCTCCCCCTGCCCACTCCCCACAAAAAAAAAAAATCCTAAGAACAACTGAACAGTGTGCTTAGAAGCAGGGGCTATTTTGGGGTACAGTCTTTGGGAAAATTAGATGCAGGAGATGTGGGGCACCTGTTGGTGAGTGTGAGCTATAAGTGGAAGGAGATGAGGAAACGAGTTTTCACTTCAGCTGGGCCTGCTGAGTGAAGTCTTTCATTCTTTGCATGACTCCAGGGAAGATTTAAGCTACTTGGCAATTAATTTCAAACATCAGACTGGTATTTCTTCAGTGGCAACTTTGTGAGGCTTTAGGTCAAAAAGTGGCTGAATTTTACAGGGTTCAACTTAAAGTTAAGCTTCCATTAAAAGTATAATAAACTATGTCCAATTCTCACTCATAATGAATTCCTTTTGTTATTGTCCTAAAAGCCTTAATTTAGAGAAACTTGCAGGTATTTTTATACATGGCTAGATTGGGAGTCACTTAAATATTATTTTCTCAGTTCCAATGTTGGCAGTGGGGAGATGAACAAGAGTCTTTTTTTTCCAGGAAGCTGCTCCCAGCCACGCCATCTCTAGATATGTTCCAGGTGACAAAGACAAGAGCAGGTGCAGCTAGGAGAGAGGGACCGAGGCTGGGAGCATGGGCGTCCTCAGCAAGGGGCCCCCCGATCAACCTCTGAGGTGATGCATGCCACATCTCCCCAGGGAAGGGCTCCTCTAGTTTTTAGTCATTTCTCCAGCTCACAGCCACTCTCTCAGACAAAGTGACAACGACTCTAGAGAGCCATGTTCCCACAAGTGGTATGAAAACAGCACATAAAGGTTGGGAGCTGGGGGATAGGAGGACCCTTGCTCACCAAATCACTCTCTGGGACAATGGGCCACCAGGTTCCATGATGACAGATCGCACCACTTCTTATTAATGTGGGACCCTTGTCAAGTTTCTTAACCTGTCTACTTAACCGTTGGATTCCTCAACTGTGAAATGCAGAAATTAATGCACTTCCCTCACAAAGACATGAAATGAGAAAAATCTCTACGTAACACTCAGGACAGTGATGGGTATCTAGGGAATGCCTCACGAAGTTTACTTCTTACTCTCCCTATCACTGATACGGTTAGTATTATTATACTAACCTAATATTTCACATGAATAAACTTGGAAACCTATACCTAAATTTGGAAGTGCATCTCCTCTGCTTTCCTTACATTCACAGATGATTCCTACATATTATGAGTACCCTTTCCTTAAGGTTGGTTACCTTTCCTAGTTTCCTTTCTACCTTTTTCATTACCCAGATCTCATAAATCCTTTAGGATTTAGGCCCCTTGCCTAACACCCCCA
This sequence comes from Ailuropoda melanoleuca, assembly GCF_002007445.2. NCBI lineage: Eukaryota > Metazoa > Chordata > Mammalia > Carnivora > Ursidae > Ailuropoda > Ailuropoda melanoleuca. The sequence goes on from NC_048218.1 coordinate 172,192,158, forward strand.
AAAGAAGTGGCTGTTGTTTAATCCTGTGAATTATTTATTCACTGGATCTGTAGCTCTGTGTTAAGAGTTGTCTTTTGGCACATCTCTCTTCTATTATCATTATTTGTACCTTATCTTACCTGCCCTACTCGATTGTAATTGGCTATAGAGACAGGTCAAGTCCTATTTACCTTTGAAACAACTATCATATCTGTGCCTGATGAGATAGTAAGTATTTAATAAGTACTTTTAGATGAATGAGTAAAGATAATAAGATAATAAGCAAATAAATTATTCATGATACACAATGTCCTCTATTAAATCAAAAAATGGGGTGCTAACCTATGAATGGCTGTCCCCATGTTCTGAGTCAACACCTGATCACACACAGCAAATTGGGGTTGTATGCCATTCAGATTTGCCATACATTGTCTCTACCTTCAAATACAGAGCATTAAAGCCAGGGTGATGTCAGAACCCTGTGACTTGCCTGTTAATTTTGGCCATTACCTTTATAAATATTAATTTCTGAGAGTGAATAATCAATAAACATATTTGTCACTTGAATGAGAAAAATTTGGTGAAGCGTTTATGTATTTTCTATTAGAGGTCAACTCTAGAGCCCCTGCTGCAGGAATACTCCCTCCTTGCTAGCACTGATAAAATACAATTTGCATTACATCCCACTGCATAATGGACTCTATGTCAGGGGTGGGTTTCTTGTATGTTACTCATGTTCTAGAAGCAATTCCTAATAATTCCCATTTCAACATCTTGGGAGCAAGCCCCATCTCTTGTTCTTTCCTTACATAGATACATTGAAATGTTTAAAGGTACTTGAACATACATACCCACTAATGGAGTCCAGAAACCCAGTAGCACCAGAGAGTTGGGGCCAGTCGAGCTCATTGGTAAGAGCTGTTGGTAAATCGATGAAGGATTTCTAAAGAAAAAATGAAGTGGTGATTATAAAAATGGTCATTTGTTTTTTACAGATACTAAGATTATTCATTGCCTAGGCATTGTTTTTTCTCTCTCTCACTCTATTTTTCTTAATCTCTCTCTTTCAGGGACTTTGACATATATGAAGCATATGCCTCTCCATCATGAGAAACTTCACAAAGATCAGCATCACTCATGAACTGGCTTCCATTCAGCTTCTGTGAAAGATGCGAAATGCATGGCAGCTTATGCTCATCCTTCACTCGAAAGGGATGCTTCAGTAGATGGGTAAACTTTCCACTCTTTTAAATGTGCTGAGATTTTCTCCATATTTTAGTTTAGATATTCAGGAAATCAACTGTCTAAAGAGTACTAATACCCAAGCCCCCAGCAAAAATGCCTTCCTTGAGTTCAAAGCTAAGCCCTCAGCCAATAAGATCGTGTCTCCTGACCCCTTTGGGAGTCTCAAGCACCTCTGAGAATCTAATTTGGCCTCCTTTACTCACAAAGATGCACATTTACTCAACATGGTGTATGATTTCAAGCGATTCACAGACCCCCCTGCCTCTCCAGCACAGACTCCAGTTCAAGAACTCCTGACACAAGAGTGTTGACAAAACCAGGATTCATTTGAACCATGTTTCTATGGTTTGTGCAAAATCATAGCAGAAAAATGATGTCAGCTATGTACCCTTATTTTTCATTTTATATTTTCATTTTCATTTTATAAATGCTCTGGGATAAACCTCTACTCTGGTCTCATTTCTAGAAAAAGCTTATCTAGACTGATGTGTTCAGAATAGGGTTGCCATATTTAGCAGGTAAAAATAATGGATGCCCAGTTAAATTTGAGTTTCAATACACAAACTGGTGTATACACACAATGGCATACTATTCAGCCTTTAAGAAGAAGGAGATTCTGAATCAATGTGGGTGAAACTTAAGGGCATTATGCTAAGTGAAATAAGCCAGTTTCACAAAAAAGATAAATACTGTATGATTCCACTTACATAAGGTATTTAGAGCTGTCAAACTCATAGAAACAGAAAGTAGAAAGGTGGTTGCCAGGGGCTGGGAGTGGATGTGGGGGAGGTGGATGAGAGCCCCACCCTTATTCTTGTCCCAAGTGGGATTTCTAGTACAGTGGAGGCTGGAAGTGGAAGAGAGGTGACTGGGAAGGAGAGCTTCTTGGGATTGACTATGTTATCAACAACAATGGTGTATTATCATTAATAATTATAATAATTATGTATTAATTATATAATAATACTAATGTTTAATTACGATTTATCTCCATCAAAGGAGCAAAGACAAGGTCATGGAAAGGAAGCTCCTGATGAGTCTTGAAGCACCATGCAGCTCCAGTGACTGGCACTTTGTCACCCCCTTAGCCAGAGGCATTCACCACTTTCTGCTCAAAACCACCATTATTGTGAGTCAGATACTCTCCATTTTGGTTTCTGTTTCTGCTGCCACTATAAATCAAATGTTTTCTCTTTTTTTCTAATCTTATTTGTTTTCTAGGTCTTTCTGCTTACAAAGTGTGCTTGGTGTAGGATTTGAGAATATTCAATTCTTCCAGAGAAGACAAGAAAAACAAATAGAAAGGATGAAACTCATAAGATGTGTTAATCGGAGATAGTGAATAAGCAAATGGCTTGTGAGATGTAGACAGAATTCATGTGCTGTGTTAAGTAACCTTTTTCTCAGTCATCTGCATAATGACAATCCCAGATTAGGTTGGGGAACTTGGCTTCTGATTCTGGGCGGGCCTGCTTTCCCTCTCCTAGGGAGTTAGACAGGAACCCTGGGGCACAGGGAGGTGTGTCTGATAGGCTCTGCAGCCTGGAGCACTAACGGAGGGGATGGCAGTTCTGAAATGTGCTGGCAAAGTAGGAAAAGGCTTTACTTTAGAAACCCTGGAGCTCTGGCTTCTGTGTCTGGCTTTACCAACACAATGAAACTCCATGATTTCGATATGACACATTGGAAGTGGTTTCCATATTCCATCCAGCCCCATTCTCAGTCAGGGGTGGCTGACAAAGTGTCTATCTTCCTAACTGGGGAAGAGCAGATGTGGAGGGAGGGGTAGGACAGGCAAGGAAATGGCCGGTGCCCTTGTCTTGGGAAGTGGGGTCTCTCAATTCAGTCAACTGATCAGTCTCTTGATCAATCTGAAAAAAGGGATCTCCAATACCTGGGGGAATCTGGGACTCCTTGCTGCTCTCAAAAAGGCCCCAACCAGTCCTGGAATCGTCCAGGATTTAAGTTGGAGCAGATGGCAGCTGATGCTGAATCATAGCGGGGACCAGGGTGGGTCTGGATCCCACTGCTGGAGCCCTGGAACGCCCAGGAAGGTCAGCTGCATAGGTTTCCCCTAGTCATTCGATTAACCTGAAATAATGCACATTTGTGTTTTCCTAGTTAACTGTTTTAGACTTCACTTATGGTGTTATGGCAAAGTTTTACTATTCCTAGCTGTGCAAAATCAGGGAAGCTTTACCATTGTGTCAGTTCTGGGATCTCGGATGGCTGTCAAATATTACTCTATCTAGAATAAGGTTGGGAGGATCTAAACAGCAAGGAGAGCAGATTGACAAGTAGAAGCCCTACACTATGTAAAGGATCATGTTTGGATGGATCACCTAGTGTCCCTTGCCAAGTGGATTGTCCTAGGTTTAAGGGAAGTGAAGTTTATTGCCAGATAACAGAAAAGATTTGAGCAGACAAATGGAAGCCTCGACATACTTTTTCTTCCTTAGTAAATCTGGTAGATAAAAATGAGAAGTAATGGCCATTAATAGCAAAGGTTTTATAGACCCTAGCAAAAAGAGAATGTTTAAGTCATATCACATTAAACACTAAAAGCCTTATTCACGCAACATTATACCCAAGATATTTCAGGCGTTTAAGGCAGGAAAGATGAAAATTAAGATCTCCCTCATCAACTCCTGCTTATTCCTCTTGAGCATTTATGTTCTCAGGGAACTTGTCTTAAATGTACCTTAAATGTACATATGTGTAAAGACTTCATATTTACCGAGAAAAATTCCCCCAATTTGTAAAGAGCATCAGAAACTCAATGAGCACTAAGTCAACTACAGCATTGTTTCAGATTTTTTTCTGATTTTATCAATGATATAAAATGTTTTTATGTCATAACTGGCATGTATACATGATTTTTTGTGTAATATTTTAACATTATTCTCTGTGTGTGTGTGCACTGAGAAAGCCCACTGGTTCTCATTTTTAATGCATATTCGGTAAACATAATACTTTGGATTTGGGTATATTTTAAGCCCTAACTGCAATAAGCAACTTATATTTGGTTTTTTTAAAGCCATCTTCAGTGAGAGAAAGAGAGTAATGGCATCAATCACACATTTATCTGGTCATGCCAATCTTCCAACGATAAAGGGAATAGTTTTGATGCTTTTATTTCACTGTTTCCATTTGAGCCCTCCCTATCCAGCAACAACTTGCACAGTGTATTCCCTTTTCCAATACTGTTATTTATTGTTTATTTTCAAATAATAAAAAGTTTTTTATTTTCAAATAATAGAAAGTTGTTTATTTTCAAATAATAGGAAGTCACTTGGAAGAATCTGCAGCTAACCTCCGTTGGAAAAAGACATGAAAAATATCATCCTCGGTTAAATAAGTATTTTAAAATTTATTTCCCAGGAACTAAACTCTCAAAGCAGACAGGTTTTGTTGTTTTACTCAAAGAAGAAAATAGCTCTTAGGTTGGTCTTTTGATCATGGAGCAAGAATCTCAAGGCCTGGGAATCAGAAATTGCTATCTGTTTAGCTTTGGGATGTCAAGTCTACCAGCACCGCTGGCCTGCCACTACATCTGTCCTGCAGATTGTCTGTACAATGGACTAATCATAGCACCTATCTCATCAGGCGGTTGAGAGGCCTGGAAAGGAAAAGCCATGCATAAAGTGCAGCATTGTCAGTGTTCAATGAAAGTCAGCTGTGACCAGGATTGATAGGGAAGTCCAGAGTGCTAGCAGGGACAACTATCCCACGTGTGGAGGTTGAGGAAGGAATCTTGAAAGAAACGTTATCCCATGTGAGTTACTAAGGTTACTGTGAGGTTCAGGCAAAGAAGGGCAGGGGGGAAAAAAGTGTTGGCAATACCGTATGCAAAATTCCAAGGCTGAATTCTTCATATTACGCACAAGGAAGACCAACAACGTCTCCCTCAAACAAACCCAAACAGCCAGTGTGCCAGTTATCTACTGCTCTATCTGTTGTTGTGACCAGTAACAGTAACTGCTCAGCTCCTGGGATGATGCCTATTGAAGGCACATTTAGACTTCAGCTAGCGCTAAATAAGTAATTTTCAGGGAAAAGGTATAGCATTTCATCCTTGACCCTACGCCAGTCCAAAACCTTATGGGGCAGTGAAGAAATAGTCAAATAAACATTTCTAGCAAAATGTGACCAGTAAATATAAAGAGGACAGAGTGGCAGGCAACAATCTTTCATCATTTTGCCTGCATATAGCTCTTTTCATTTATCTATTTTTTCGCCTTGTCAGCTCCTCTTATTCTCTTCCTTTCCCCTTTTCTTTTATTTATTATTTAAGCTCTAACTCCATGATTTATTTATTCAATGAATGAGTAGAGGGATGCATTTATCTAACTGCCCCATACCAAATGAAAACGCATTGTGCATTTCTTCCACAGAATCCAATTCCTTCCATCATTACTTCCAGAGTGATTGAAGAACTGTATCCAAATTCATAAAACTGAGAAAATAAGAGTTTAAAGTGTCCCGCTGTTATGCAGAAATAATCACAACTCAATTCTTTCATGGAGCCAGTGAAACAAATTCTTTCACAAACAGAAAAAATAACTCTTCTTTAAGGGCCAGGAACAGGCAACAAGGCCTGCATATGGTATCATAAGAGTCCCCTCTTCAGATACCTTCATTTGATTTTGTAAAGGTTTGGTCACTTCTGAGGCAGTCAGGCTGCCACTTGTCTGGGATGGGGTACTTCTCCCTTTTTGAGAGGTAAGATCCAGCATTAGACTCTAGAAGCCCGAAGTCCACCGTCAAGCTAAAGAGATGAGAACAGGGGAAGCCATCACGGGGATACCTCATGACTGGGCCAGAACTGGGGTGTCACTCCCCACTATCTCGCTCATGAAAATATGATCTCATTTTCTTCCTCTCCCCTCTTTCACCTTCTTCCACGAAGCTGTCACCAACCTCGCTGCTTCTAACCTTCCAACTTGCACAGAGGATGGAACTAGGTTACCACCACAGCCTCTGGCCAGGGCCCCTGGGCTTCTCAGTCTCCCCCTACCATCTCCAGGAGTATATTCCAGAATCTTGTGGGGAGCTTCTTGAAGATATGGATCCTGTTTGGGTAGATTTGCGGTGGAGTCTTAGAATCCTTATTTTTAATAAGTGCCCCCAAATGGCTGCAGCGATGGGCCAGGTTTGGGAAACGCTGCTCTATGAGCTACTGTAGCTATTCAGTATCCTCCTCCACACTGGCCCAACCTCTTCTCACACCCCACTCAGCTACCTGGGGGTCGCTCAGACCTCCAGGTCTGTCACAAGCTCTTCTTCCACTGTCTATGCCACTGTCTTTATTGATCAATTGCTGTTCACTGGTCAAGGGTTAGCTAAATCCTGACTTCCTTGACTGGCCCACCTCCCCACTGTGAGGGGCTCTCCTCCAGCTTTCATCACACCCTGTGCATGCCTAGCTAATTATACCTGACATGCCAGCACTAGGGCAGAGTAGGCAAACTTCTTCTGTAAAGGGCAGATAGTAAATATTTTAGGCTTTGCAGGCCATTTGGTTTTTTTGTTGTTACTACTCAGTTCTGCCATTGTGGTAGAAAAGCAGCCACTGACAATATGTAAATGAACAGGCATGCTGTGTTTCATTCAAACTTTATTTACCAAAAAAAAAAAGTGAAGGGCTGCATTAGGTTCAAGAGCCGTAGTTTGCTGACTTTTTTTTTTTAATGTTTTTTTATTACATTATGTTAGTCACCATACAGTACATCCCTGGTTTCTGATGCAAGGTTCGATGATTCATTAGTTTGCTGACTTCTGCTCTAGGGTCTGACAGAATCAGTTTGTATCTGGGTTCCATGTTTAACTGCATTATCTTGGGTAAGTTAGTTAATCTCTCTAAGTCTTCGTTTCTTCCTCTATGAAATATACATAATAATAGAGTCATTTCAGGATGAAAGGAGATAATGTTAAGTACAACGCCTGGTGTTGGTAAGCACATGGTAATATTTGCTTAATGCTATAATTGTGAGTTTACTTGTTTATCTTCCCAAGTAGACTTTAAGCTCCTTGAGTTTAGAGACTGCTTTTTATGTCTAAGGCCCCAGTTGTCCACCGTCATCTCTTTTCTCTGCCTTTAATAGAACTCCCACAGTGTTCGCTGGGCACACGGCTGCCCAGCCAGGGACTAATTATACTTCCCAGCCTCTCTTGTAGCCTGGTGTGGCCATGTGACTAGGTTCTGCACTGTGAGGCATGTGAGAGAGTAATGGTGCCACCTCTGAGTCAGATTCTCCCAGGGGATGTGCATCTCCTCACTTGGCCCTTTCTCTCTCCTACAGGTGGGAGGTGGCAAAAGCAGGAGCAGCCCCTTTGGACCCAGAGGTGGAAGCTGCATGTTGCGGATGGTCTGGACATCTTGCCGGCCCTGGACTGCTTCTCTCTGAATTATTATATGAAAGGAAAACACATCTCCATCTTAATTCACTAAATTTTGGGATTCTTTTTTACAGCAGCTGAGCCTATACCCTGCTTAATGACTAGTCTTTTAAGAAGGGCTCTACCCTTCTACTTGCTCTACTTGCTGCCTCGCAACTATGTTACCGACAAGAGAACATGACCTCTTTGCTCCTTATTGATCTATTTTCCTTTGGGCTTTTTAGCAATCAGTCTTTAAATTCTTGGTTCAGTGTTGCTGTTCTTAATCTGTCTGGAATCTTTGGGCTTGTGTTTCAGAATACTTCCCTTTATTTTTCTCTAAGAGTTAGGGTTTAGCTCACACCTTTGACCAATCTGCCAGCACTGCCTTGAGTAGAAAATCCCTAGGAAATCATTCTGAAGCCTGGCATTTGGCAAGCGCTTGGCTGGGCAATCTCTATTCTTATTACCCCAAGGAGTGGCATGGAGGGAATTAGCTGAATGAGCTAATGAATGAATGGGCTGTAGCAATCAATTCATCCCAAATTATTTCTAAATGCCGGAATTTTCCTCTTTCCATATCCCCACTGATTCGAGATTCTAAACATTTTTCCTGTGATGAGTTAGCTCCCTGAGACCCATTTCATGGTTGAGGAACTTGAGGGAGAGCGAAGCAAAGTGGTAAATATAATTAACCAGAGGGCAAGAGATTGCATTGAGTCTTAGCAGCATGCTGGCTCGCACAGGTGTTTATGGACTCATGCTGCGTCTCTCTGAGGAAATCTCCATCTAATGTGCTACAGCAGGCATGTGGGCTGGCTAATTATAAATGCCTTTCAGAAGTATGGAGCTTAAAATAATTTCCTCTTGTAGTTTTTCATAACAACGAGTGTTTGTCTTTTTTAATTCTTGCAGAAGCTAGTGAAGGCTAAGATCAGAAACGTTTTTGGAAGAATGAGCCTGCAAGAACACCCTACTTTGCTGGCAGGTAAGAGACCCAGATGCTCACCTTAAGCGGGAAGAAAAGGGCATTACATTGATCAGGCCTCAAGGCAACAGCCCGTCTGGCCGGTGCCCATGAACAGGGAATGGGAATCGAAGAACATTCTGTCTCTTGTGGCCTGATAGATGCTGGAGAAAAGGATTCACCAGGATGAACACAATTCTCTTTTCCTGACAGAATAAATGAGAAGTAACTAGGATTGAGGCTTCTCTTCTCACCGCTTAGCATCCTTAATCTGCCAGCCTGCAAGACGTCGGAGGAGCAGAAAATGTAATTTTGTCCAATTTTACTGAACTATGGCCTTTCCTCATCTGGAAAAACAATAATAAAGTATTCTAACCCTTAAATATTTCTGGAGTCGACATGAAATTAGCCAAGGTAGGATTTTCATATTTTATGTGCACCATGAAAATCAGCCTTTACGCTTAATGGAAGCTTTACGCTCACTGTTAAATCCTGAGAGTGGGAAGTGGGGCAGGTGAGGGAGAGTCAGGGTGTGGGCTTTGATATTACCTGGGCTGTCTGTGGGCTAATAAAGGGCAGCCAAACTTGACCTGTACACTCATCTCAAAGAAAGGAATGAAGCACATGTGGGCTTGAAAGACTGGAGTGAATATGCTTTGCTTTCGGGTGAATATGCATTTTCTGCAGCCAGATTAAGGATTCATTTTGTCCTTGACACAGTACGAAATTCAATCTGCGCCTACTTACCCTACAGACAACAGCCTGCCGGGGGTCGTGCGAAGATTTTATAATAGTACAGGCAACAGCCTTCGCTAGCAAAATAAACATTTGGGAAATTGTATTGCAGAATTTCGTCTCCCTCCCCTCTCCCCCGGCCCCAACCCGTCATGCCATTCTGGTTCTGTGAAATGCAGCATTTAATATTTTGGAAATAATTTTCGAACAGATGGGGAAGAGGCAGGAGGGCAGCATCTATTGCTGGCCTTGATGATCTCTCTGCCTCCCTTTCTTTCTCAACAAAACATCTCAAGCAGTGATTGTTTTTCCTTTGAAAGGAAAAAAAAAAGCATGAAAATGTTTTCAAATTTGCTCGTTGTTTTGCTTTGCCATCTCTCTAAGCCGAGATCTTTCCTGTGGCATGGGAAGCGCCTCCTGAATCTGACAACTACCGATGGCTTGGAGAGAAGCGAGGCTTGTTTGAGGTGGGAGGGGGCACAAACCTTTCTGCCCCCAGCGAATGATGCTCAGAACCTTTGTTTCAGTGGAACCAGTAGGGTGATTCTTCACACTCTCTTTATTGAACTACAAATATCTTTCCAGATGAACACACTCCTAATCTAATTAGCTGTAAACAAGCCTCTCGGGTGCCACACTGCTTAACGAGAGGATGGCAAGAAGGGGAGAGGAGAGGAGGCTGTGGCAGGAAAGACACCCAAGACTGTGGAGTCTTTTTCCACAGGCACAGTTGGGATGGGGTGATGCATTTGCAGGAGTTTTCTGCTTTATAGGGAGACAAAGGCCAAGAAATGTTGAGTAGTCTCATAAAGGGCAGAATGGCCTGTTATGAAACAACGAATCATTGATTTTCAGCACTCTCGGCTCTTTCCAGACGATATGATGTATGACTTGGTGCAGCAAACGCAGAGCAACAAACATGCCGAGGGGTCCTGAAGGGTCTTCGTTGACCATACCTTTTCCCCACTGTCAGACCGTGAGTGAGGCCGCACAGCCGGGTGGTTACTAGGGTTCCTGGGTGGAACCAGAGCTTGTGGAGGGATTGCAAGTTGGGGTCAGGGGCCAGTGGGTACTCCCTAGTTTCACAGTCAGTGCTAGAGAATCCAAATTCAGAACCTCTGTCACCCAAACCCGTCAGAGAAAGGTCCAGAGGCTTCATTTTCAAAGATGATTCCTAGTTATTCGCTCTCTTCTGGTCATTTTGGGAAGGCTTCCTCAAGGCAGTTGAGAAGGGAATGACTTGGCATTTGATGGACAGCAGCCTTTGGGGGGACTCTCAGGGTGAGACAGGTCCCAGGGTAAAAGGACATCAAGGGATGAGGCTCTAATGGGCCAAGGCCATGCAGACAGCCAACCAGGCCTCCCATTCCACCAAGTGCCTCTGGGCTCCAAGCCCACGCCTCTAGTCTCTGCTCTGCAGAAGGGGCTTGCACTCTGCAAACTACACTTCCCAGGCTCCTCTGTGTCTCACAGCCAATGGGAGGTGCAGGTGGGAGAGGAGCATGTGGAAGGAGAAAAGAAACTATTTTCTGGTTTCCAGCTGAGGTCAGCAGCCTCCAGCAGCCTTTGGCCTCCAGCCTCCTGCCTCTTTTGCTACTTCCTGCTCATCTCCATACCCCACAGTGTTCCCAGTAGCAGCTTGTCTGTGTGCCCTTGGCAGTCAGTACAGGCTCTGCCAAGGTTCAAGCATCAGCCACACCCCTTGCTCTAGCTTCTAATAAAACCCCATCTTCCTTTTTGTTCCCTGGCTCTGGCGTCAGCAATGATTAATCTCTTCAGAAACTCCCTTTTAGTTCTAATACCTATGTAATCAGTTGATTGTACTAAATTCAACACTGTGTAGCCAGTCTCCTGTATTAAATTCCCTCTGTTGGAATGCTTTTATTTTCCTGATTGGTCCCTGCTAAATGTTGACTCTGACACTGACTAGAAACCCAGTTTAAAAGGGGTTCACCTGCTGAATTAGCCAAAAAGTTGGGGGTTCTCTTCCTTTGGGATGACATTTCTAAAAGGTTCTCAAATAGTAGAACCCATGGGCAGAGGGACTGAGGACACACAGCCTGGCAGAGTGAGCATTCTCAGTGAACACGCTCTTGGGGAACCTCACATATCCCCATATGCTCTGGAATTCTTGGGTTGAGAGGCTAGTCTACACTATGCTGACGGCTTCCCATTTTGCCCTAAAACTTTCTTAGAGTACCTCTTTTCTGGCATTTCTAGATGTAAACAATTTTGGAAATCACACTGTGGTACTCCACGACCACATCTTTCCTTTGTAAATCCTCAAAGTTAGGACATTAGAGGCAGCAGGAAAACTCTGTGACAGTGGTTCTTAAAATAGGGTCTGGGGACCCCTGGGGATCTTTGAGACCCTCACAGTTTATGAGATCACATTTTCATCATAATCCTAAGACTTGATTTGTCTGTTTCATTTGCCATTTTATCTCACTCATGAGGGTACAATGTAGTTTTCAAGAGGCTACATACATGTATAGTAAGGCAGACTGGAGAGGGAAGCAGGTATGCAGATCCAGCTGTCTTTAGCCAGATATCAGAGATCCACAACAATGGAAAAGAAAACTACTCTTGTACCTTGTTTTTTTTGTTTTGGAAAATAAAGTTATATGTCATAAAAATGTTATACTGGGGGCGCCTGGGTGGCACAGCGGTTGGGCGTCTGCCTTTGGCTCAGGGCGTGATCCTGGCATTATGGGATCAAGCCCCACATCAGGCTCCTCCGCTATGAGCCTGCTTCTTCCTCTCCCGCTCCCCCTGCTTGTGTTCCCTCTCTCGCTGGCTGTCTCTATCTTGTCAAATAAATAAATAAAATCTTTTAAAAAATGTTATATTGTTTCTTATTGTCATATAAATTAATGAATAATTCACAGCTGAGGCTTCTGACCGCCGGGGTGGCGGGTGGATGGAAGGAGAAGATGTGAGTCTTCTGGCAGGGCAGATGTCCAAAGGTGGCTCTCTCTAATGGGGGCTCTGAGAGGCCCTGCTGGAACACGTGACTAACTTCGCGGTGCAGTCGGTGTATTCTCTTCACCCCCTCTAGTCTTTTAGTTTTCATGCTCCAGGCCCTGGTCATCTGGAGTTTACTCTCCACGGTGAAGCCATCTCCAGGCAATCTTCTCCAGGATTTGTAATGATCCGGGCTGGCTCTCCCTTCCTGGGGTCCACGTCCTTGCCCCCAGAACACACACTCCCTCTATCCTTCAGCCTTAGTCACCACCCTTGCATTATTCACAAGAGCGTCGGACACCAGCCCTTGTGACCTCAGTCTCTGGAGACACCTATCCAAGTCTACTGGTGGTCACCTACTCTGAGGGGAAAACAGGTCTACCCTTCCCCTGGGGGGAGAGCTGAGCCCCACTGCCATGCTGACACCAGCCATTCCCTGCCTCAACTCTTAGACCTTCAAGGTGGGCCTTCAGCTACAGGTTGCAGAAATGATCTTCACTCCCTTCTTGTGCATGTCCTGCTGAAGTCCTTCTAATATTTGACTGTGAAAGGTGGAAATAGTTAGCCCACAGTGTCTTGGGGCCTCAGCTGAAACATAGGTAGAAATTAATAGTCCATTTTTTAACTATCGTCTTTTAAAATCATCCCAAGTTTCTGATGATGTGGCTATCATTATTTATACTTTTTAGATGAGAAAATTAAGCTCAGAGAGGATCAGTAAGTGGCTAAGCTAGGATTCGAACCCAGGTCTGCTTCAAAGTTCAAGATTATTTTATACAGAGATAACTTAGGGGCTGGAAACTCCCCTCTGGGCACTGCTCTTGGCTCAAGGTGTCAGTTTCATACATGGTTGTCATGCTATCAGTCGGGTGGTTATACATCCCAATTTGTCTGGGCCAGTCTAAGTTAATGCCTGTTATCCTCATATAATTACCAGCAGTAATCCCTCTTTCCTCAGGTTTGGACAATGAACTATAAGTTCACCGTAAGTATTAGGAGTTGGGGGTAGGTGCAGAAGAACCAGAGGCATCAGAAATCCTTAGGGGGACAGACTCTTCCAGTGGAGTCTCCAAAAGCTGGCTTTAGGGGCGCCTGGGTGGCACAACGGTTAAGCGTCTGCCTTCGGCTCAGGGCGTGATCCCGGCGTTATGGGATCGAGCCCCACATCAGGCTCCTCTGCTATGAGCCTGCTTCTTCCTCTCCCACTCCCCCTGCTTGTGTTCCCTCTCTCGCTGGCTGTCTCTATCTCTGTCAAATAAATAAATAAAATCNCTGTCAAGTAAATAAATAAAATCTTAAAAAAAAAAAAGCTGGCTTTAATCCTGCAGGGAAGATCTGCATTCGGGGGGTGAGGTCAGTGAGGGAGCCTCTCCAGATGCAGGGATGCCATCCCAGTGCTGGGGTAAGCCCAGTCGGGTGGAACATCTGGCTCAGGGAGGCTGATCTCTTCAGGAACCGGCTGTGAAGTCAGTATGAGAAAAATACATGTCCACTGTTCATTCAGATAACTTCTGAGTTTGTCCAGTTCTTTTCCTCCCTACTTTACTCTTCCAGTTCAGGGCACTTTCGCTAGACGATAAACTCCTAGCTGGTCTGCTTTTCTGTTTTTCCTCCCAATCCAATCCATCCTACCATTGAAATCAGGGTGATATTTCTAAAATTCAAATATGCTGCTCTTTCTCAGTTTAAAACCCCTTGGTGGCTTCCTATTGTCTTCAGGATAAATTCTGGATTCTTTAATGTGGCCTCAAGGGCCCCTTGAGATCCGGCTCCTATGCACCTTTCTAGACTCTTCTCATACCTTTTCCACTTCATGCTCTATGAACATCAATTCAGCCACACTAGACTTCTTCTCCGAATGCCGAACCCTCTTCCTTGTGAGCCTTTGCATGCGCGCTTCCTGCTGCTAGGACACTCCTTTCTGCAAGGACCAGACCGCCTAAACTCCTTCTTTCCCCAAGTTTGGGGAGTGCATATGCAATGCGGCAGTGCTGGAATTTGCTTGTCTGCATTTCTCCACAAGGCCTGAAGCCTTCAGAACACCTGATTCTTTCCATCCCCTTCACCCTGTGTCATTCGCTCCTATCACAGGTCTTAGTACACAAGAGGTCCCAGGTTAGTATTTGGCAATATTCAGTTTACTTCTCTCAAGCATTAAAAGCCCTCAAAACATGAGACACCAGAGCTCAACATACCTCACGGATGTCTGCTAGGCACTGTAGCCATATACAGGCTGACTCCCTGTGCAAATGAAAAGATTATATAGGTAATAAATTTGAAAAATGAGAAGTTTTTTTTTTTAAAGGAGTATGATCCATAGTAGCCCAGAAATGAATGAGCTTAATATCCAGTCGTGGCCAGATGGTTTAGATTATGGCTTGTATAGTATCCTGAGAAGGATACTACAGAACACTGACAAATATAATAATTATAAAGAATAAGTAGCAACGTGGAAAAATGATTATAATTAGTGCTAATTGGAAAAAAGGAAAATGGCCAATTTTTCCTTTTGGCCTACAGAATACTACTCTTTGACTACAGAATGTGTGTGTGTGTGTGTGTGTGTGTGTGTGTGTGTGTGTGTGTGTGTAGTGGAGGTGGGGTTCTAGGAAAGAATGGAAAAACACTGAGAAAAGTTCGAGATGGTGGGGATTTTTTTTTTTACCTCTCAAAATTTGTTCTAATTTTGGCTTCATATCTTTTTTCCCCCAATAAGAAGAATATTAAAAGAATATTTTAAAACTAATCTGATACTCCGAAATGTTAAAATGATTCTCCCTGGGTGGTAGGATTAAGAGAATTTTAATGATTTCTTAATATTTTCTGTATTTGCTTATTTTCTCCATTGAATATTTAACATTTATAATTAGATAAAAACAATACTGCAAATATTTACTTTCGTTCCTGTCTCACTTGGGCAGATATACTTGCTTCCCCATTGATCTTGGGCATGGCCGTGTGACTGGCTCTGGCCAGTGCATTGATGGTGGACATGATGTAGCAAATGTATTTGGTGGGGGGGGGTGGCTTGTACTCTTGCACTTCTGTCATTACCATGAAAAGAATACTTTCTGGATAGATTACCCAACCAAGAAAAATGAGAGACACGTGGAACAGATCTAGACCCAACCTTTAGCTTAGAGCCAAGACCAACAGACTCCAGCCTAAATAGCTGACCCTAGACAACCCACAGATATGTGAGTGAGAAGAAATGAGGATTGTTTTAAGTCAGTGAGACTTGGGGCGGTTTGTACAGTATTATTTTGATAACAACTTGTGATAAATTTCTAAGGAAAATATTTCTCTTTTATCCTTGTCTCATCTTCCATCTTATAAATGGCATAACACAGAAGTGGCCCAGGCTTGGAGAGCCTGGATTGATTTTTATCTTGGAGAAGGGTATTAACCCGGGGAGAAATGAGACCCTTTAAGAACACTAGAACATCAAAGGCTTGAAACAAGTGACAAAATGACACTAAAACTGTAGTGTTGTCCCTACCATCAACCGCATTATTAACATGTTGGTGAGATTCATCAATCCCAATTACCATTATGCCCAATTTGGCTTCCATATCAGCTCTATGTTATTGCCATTCTTGTGGTCACTTTTCAGAACTACAATTTACTGCCAAAAAGTGACAGGGGAGTGGGGTGGGAAATACAGGTTTCCCAGGCTATCTAAACACAGAGTGTTCTGAAATTTTGGGGTAGGCCACTTTGCTTTTCTGAAAGGCCTACATTAGTATGGTAACAGCTTTTTTTTGTTAAAGTGAAAATCTTCTTTAGATTTCTTTTGGTTGGCAAGAAAAGGGTATTAATATAGGTCTTCTGTAAAAGCAAAGTGGCATTAAAACAAACTTTTAGAAACCAGGGGATACCTGTAACCCAACGCCAAACCAACAATGCTGAGCTGCAGTATTTCACTTAATTTGTTGTTGCAAACAGTAGATTAAAAAAAAGTTACAATTCAAATCCCAATTGTCAGGACTCCAGGATGGGGCCAGCTGCTGGGCTGGCTTCTCAGTGGATCTTTCTCTTCCCCAGAGATTTAGCGCACTGCAGAGTTAGCTGCCAGCTCTGCTGAGAGTTTGTGAGAGGCCATTCTCTCCGCAAGAAACCTAAAGTGAGAGGCACACTTCATCTCAGCCTCCAGAGGCCCAGGTGTGGGATGAGAAGGACAAGCACAAGGACATGGACCAGCCTGGGTAGCTGCTACCACAGCACTGCATGAGCTGGGTGTCAATCTATTTTTTGTCTGGTTTGAATCCCACATAGAGTTCCAAAGTGTTTTCACCACGCTTAGATCATGAAACACATGGCCTTGCCTGAGACTGCTCCTACCATCATTTACAGAGTCTCTGGGTAGGTGGCTTGTTCAAGATGACAATGAAAAGAAGTGATTCTTGCACCTGTTAGCTTGGTGACCTTAGACAGTCTACTCAAACTCTCTGAGTGTCTGTACAGTGAAGCTATGTTGTAATAACAACCACCTCAGAGGGATTTTACAAATATTAAGGAAAGCAGTGCTTTGGTGTTTTTTAGCTATTTTCTCAAAACAAAATAAAATGATCCCCCAAATCTTGGATTACAATATTTGGTACATACATAGTACAAATTCACTGAAGAAAAATAAGAGAAAACGTTACCCAAACATACCAGTAACGTACTGATCCATAACCTTCCAATTATTTTCCTTGCTTGCACACACAGATGCACTTATATATTCACAAAACTGGTTCATACATACTATTTTATAAAGTGTTTTTGCCTAATGAGTTATTATTAATATATCTCTTGCTAAGAAATATGTCTACAACATGCGTGTTAGTGGTTGCATAACATTTCATTTTATGCAGAGAATATATTTTTGGATGTCTGATCCCTGGTTTTTTAATTTTTAATTTCTTTTCTAATTTTTGCTCTTATAAGTAACTCTTTGAGGAAGACTCATGTACATAGATTCTAGAGCAAATGACTAATCAGTTTTAGAAGTAAACTTCCAGATGCAGAATTAATGGTTGAAACCACAAACATTTTAATGTCATGTTATATATATTGTCAAATTGCCTTTCAGAGAAGTTCTAGCAACTTACACAGTCTTGGTGTTGAAAGAACATGTCCATTTCACCATATTTTTGCTGAAACTAAGCCTTTATCACTTTTTAACCTTTATCTTTTGACAGATGATAAATGATATTCCATTGTTTTAATTTGTGTTTCTTTGACTACTATTAAAGATGAAACTATGTTTATATTTATTAATTATGTTCTTGACTAAAAAATTAAATTTATTGATATGCAGGAGCTGTTCATTATTAGGGGATTTAAATACTGCCTTATGTGTTATAAATACTCTCCTTGTTTTTCATTTGTCATTTAACTTTATGGATTTTTTGACATTGTATACATTTGAAAATGTTATATAATGAAATTAATATTTGGAATAGTAATCTGGAATACTTCTTAAAATAATCTTTTTCAGGAGGGCATATGTCTGTTATGTTTCTGAATCTTTGAAAAACTGAGAATAAGTTTCTGAGGCCCTCACGTAAGAACAAACAGTATCTTGGCAGTCAGAGCATTTTTGACACACAATCCTCAAAATCCTGTAGAGGCCATTCCACTATTTTCTGAAAGTTAGCATTGAGAGGTAAGTCTGATGCCGACAGGGTTTTTCCTTCTAGTAAGTACCCTGGGTCTTTTTTGTTGTTGGGCAGAATGATTGCAAGATTTTTCTTTATATTTGGAATAAAAAAAAAAAAAAGGAAGACATGGTAAAGAGACTCCATGTTACACTTTGGCCTGGTGCTCAGTGCAGATTTGGGATTGAAGACAAGGATTCCCTCAGCTCAAGCTAGTTATCTTTTATTGTTTATTTGGTCACCACTTGCTCTCTGCCTGACATGTTCTCTTTCTTGGGTTTCCTATTCAATCTCCAGAATGCGTCCTGCATACCTCTTCTCTGAGTTCCAGAATTGCCCCAGCTGGAGGACTGGTTTGCTCCTCTGGTTTTTTCCATTGTCCAACTTGCTTGTCAATGCTGCCAATGGATTTTCACATCAGGTGATTATTGTTCTTTCTCCCCAAAGTAGTCTTTCCTGATGTCAGATTGCTCCTTTGTCATGGTTACAATCTCTTGTCAATTATTGTTGAGAACCTGAATTTCATATTGTACAAAACGCAGCAAGCTTTTTTCCCCCCAAAAGAGCACTCTTCTTTTGAGATCATGAGCATTTGCTATATGTGCAGATGTTTCCCTGCTTGCTCATCTTTACAAAGGGAAGTCTACGTCTGTCCAGTTTTCGGATTTGGGACAGGTTCAGTTGGAGTGTTTAGCTGTATGTGCAATTTCTCTAGTCTGAGGAGAAGGGGGTCAAGGAAGAATTTATAATTCCTATAGTTGGATTTCTCTGGAGCAGAGTTTCAGGGTTCTTGGAGAAGGAGAAGGGAACATGCCTAAGATGGCCATATGACAAGGGCTTCCCCATTGTGCCCAAGTCTCCTTTCCACCCCGCAGGGGCATTATCCCCCTTCTCTAATGGACAGGAAGGTTCTTGTGATGAGCCTGTTGTGACAGTGGCCTCACATTTCTTATCACATTGTTTGAAATGAACGGAGTTGAAATGGCTGTGTATGTGCCTTTTGTAACAGATTTTGCTGAGGAGGGAAATCTGCACCTGTTTGGAGCTGGCATCGCATTTAAAGAGAGCAAGGGGGGAACAAACACAAAGGCCGGCACATCCGGGATGATTACTGCCAAAATTACTTACCAAAGACATCTGTGAAGCTGTGATCCATTCGGGAGAGATGTGAAAATGAGCCCCAGCTGAGTCTCCCAGGAAAATGATTCCCCTGGGCTGCGAACCTGGGTGGCACAATTTATTTGCATTATTTATAACTCAAGTAGTTTGGAGCCTCCAGGTTGGGTGGTTAGGAGAGCAGATACCCTGGTGCATATTCCATGCACAGAGCATCATAACCGTGATGCACTGCCACTTTTCAAGTGTTGGGGAGACAGGGAGATCGCATTTAGGAGCTGAATGAGATTTCTAGGCCATCGAAACTGCTAGCTAAGCTGTACGGATGCCGGTGTGTTTCTTAGCTCAGCATAAAACTGCCGTGCAACCTCATGAGTGAATGACGGATGAATCAGTGAATCAAAACTTTATCTGAACTCAGAAGTACGCCCTAAGTTTTGGTTTTGGAAACCACTCTCTTGAATTCTGTTGTAATTCACTTTAAGAATTAGGGATCTCATGGAGCAATTTGACTTTTCAAAGATATTATGGTCTTTTAAAGCCCTTAATCCATATACACAAAAGCACTGGGTGGACAATTCTGGCTGATTAACGGGAGATGAAGATATAAAGGTCTCTGCAAAACCCTATTTGGAGGTTAGGAATCACTTAATCCGCCTCCAAGGCCCATCTACACAATTCATTTACCCAGGGGTGATGCATGTACTCTTCTAAATCCCTTAAGATCCTGAAAGAATCAACTGATGCCTCCAGAGTCAGAGAGGGGCACCTTTTCCCCCTAGCCCCAAGTCCCCCAATTCATGCTGGAGGGTGGTCTAGCCTCATTTCAGTGGCTCCCTATCCTAGGCCTCTGTGACAGCACTTGGCCACATAAATGGGGACTGAGAAGGCTGAGGACATACAGGAGGGGTTGGGATGGGGAAGTCCAAGAGGCTTCACACCAGGATCTTTCGCTTAGATCTGAGTTTGTTTATTTATCAGTCATTTGTTCATTCATTCTTATATTCATTCAACAAGCATTTCTAAACTGCATAACTATGCACTGCGCTGGTTCTGTGCATTTTATACTCCCCTCCCACCCCTCTGAGAGTTTAAAGACAATTAGACTAAGTTGATTGAGGGCAAAGACTGTATCACATCTGCTCAGGACAACTCTGAGCCAAGTATAGCCCTTGCTGCGTAACAGGAATAGGCATTCAGGAAATAGCTGTCAAATGAATGAATGAATGAATGAATGAAGAAAGAAAGAAAGGAAGAAAGAAAGAAAGAAAGAAAGAAAGAAAGAAAGGAAGGAAGGAAGGAAGGAAGGAAGGAAGGAAGGAAGGTAGGTTGGTTTTTCAGTGTTAGAGAAAAGCACTGCCTAAACGTAAAAAGTGATGCTACCAGAGGGTCTGATCTGAGACCCTTTGGGTATCACCAGGCACATATTTTCAGTAGTATGTGGGTGATCATAGGTTTCTCCTAACAGTACTGGCAGCTCAGATGTTTGTGGCATTTGGGCATTTAGAATACAGAGCTTTTGCTCAGCTATTTTTGGGAACTCCCAATGGCTATAACTTGGAGTTCTCCCTCAAGTCACCCAGATATGAATCTTTAGCCCAGTTGCCTGCCACAGGGATCTGTCAGCACAAGCCCAGATGCCTGACCTTGTCATGTATTGAGAAGAACATGGAGAAAGAGGAAACACAAGCATCTCTATTTGTTTCCTTATTTGGAGAAGCGCTAGGTTTCTGTTATCTTGTGCTCTCTTCTGCCGCCTTTTCTGGCATCAACATTCAAGTTTTCAATCCCCATGTAAAGGAGGCAGTCAGACAAATTCAGTTTTGCTTTTTCTAGATTCTGCCTCCATTTTCTACAAGCTCCCCCATGTCTTTTTTCCTGATTTTTCATGAAAATAAATGGAAATCGGTCAACATTAAGCTGTAGCATAAGGCACTCCCTCACTTGGGTGGTCTGGTCGCTTCAATCTGACTCAGACTAGAAAAGAGTGTCCCTGTTGTGATAAGTACATTAACTCTACAATTCATACCTTCACAGAACTTCTTCTCATACGGAATTCCATCTTTTGGATCAACACCCTTTAAAAGAGAAATGATATTAGTAGTTTGTTTTTAAACGTATGAGAAACATACACTGAGGCTTTCCCTAATGGCTTTAAAAGTACAAAGGCATACCAGCGGATAAAACCCATTAAAGTCTCTTGAGCCCTTCATTCAACATAGCAACACTCTGTGTATAGTTGGGCTTTACGGAGCTGTGGCAAGAAGAAGGAGAGATCCAGAACCCCGACCGTCTAGTCCAGAGGATGCCAGGCAGTGCCTGAATCACTGTGAGGGGGCGCTGTGGGCCCACTGAGTGACAGGGACACAAGGTCAGAATGTGTTCCTCAGTCTCTGAGCTGGAGCTCTAAGGGCCCTGACATCTCCACTCCCTAAGGATTTATGCTTCCAGATACTGATTCTCAACAGTGCTGGTTTCCCCCCCACCCCTACCCCAAGGGACATTTGGCAAAATCTGGAGACATTTTTGGTTGTGATAATGGGGAGGGGGAGCGACTGGGCTCTAGTGGGTAAAGGCCAGGGATGCTGCTGCACATCCTACACTTTCCAAGGGACCTGAATTTCCAAGACTCCAGGAATTTGTTGGGATTTCTTCTATTGTTCTAATTAACTATTTGCTTTCATCTTGATTTCGTATTTGTAATTTGGCACTCTTTTTCTTCAGAAGGACCCTTAAATCATATATTAGCTCAAGACTCCACAAAACATGGGTCTGCTGCCATTGTTGTCCCCAGATAAGTGTTTGGTTGAGCTTCCTCCTTTCTTCCCTTTCTCTTCCTGAAAGCTGTGAATGTGTTGTTCGCGGACAGCAGGAGCACCAGTATTAAATGCCTTGAGATGTGGATAGTGGGGTAACTACAGGGTAATTTCTACCCTGCCTGACTAGCTTTATGGAATAGAAAGAAAATGGCTGCCTCAAAGAGGTGGGGCAAGAGGTTTTCTCCAACAGCTGTTTGGGTCACTGTAAAACTTTGCTAACAGCACTCTTCATTTAATTTCGCCTGACTCAACAAGGAATAAAGGGGTTAGATGTGGGTGACTTCAAGGGGCTGTGACTGGCAGACCCTCAACTCTCATTACATCCCTGCCATATGTCATGTGAGATCGGAGTCTATACCTCTCTTCCAATTTGCAGAAAAAGGTTGCTTTCATCTGTCGTCTTCTTCCATAGGACTGACTAAAGCAAATAGGCTTTTAAGGAGGGCAGAACCTCAGAGACCAGGGCTAGATTTGAATCTAGTCACTTACCCAAATGCCATTACAGTTTGAATCCTCATGTACATCCCAGTTGTCTGGCCTAAGAAGAAAACATCAACATTGGTCTTCAGCATATACTTCTTGTCCCATGAGTGTTAGCTGAATGAATGAACAAGTGCTATGTGGAGTGTCACTGATGGACAACAGGTTCTTCAAGGAGGAGTGCCACACTGATTGTCAGTGGCACACAGAAGCCTCCACGTGGCCTCTGCCATCATCTCAGTTTTGGATATTTTCTGGGCACCATGGACCAACTCCAGTGTCCTCTATTCATGGACTGTATTGTGGAATGATTTGGATGAGCAGAGTGAATGAACCTGTAGCCCACTTTATTTAGACAGATGAAGCCATTACAGTTAAGCTCTAAAATCCCAAACATCTGGTAAACTGAATGCTGCGGCCCTGCACTCACTGTTGAGATGAAGGTTGGCATATCCATTTTCTGAAGTCCGAGATGTGGCTGTCTGAACATCAGCCCGGGACTAAAATGTGACATGTGGTCCAGTCACAGGAGCCCTGTCCTCACTCCTCGGTCCTGCAAGCAGACCTCGTGCAGGAGGCTGGACACAGGTCCCCATACCCTACAGACTCTCGTGTTCCTCTCGCTAGACTGTAAGCTCCATGAGGGGAGGCCCTACTTCATTTTATCAACCCCCCGATATGAGGCAGAGGGCCTGGCAATGAGCAGGTGCTCCATGAGTGTTTCCTGGACAAATGATGAATGAATGCTGTTCTTTCTTCACTGAGCTTTACTTCAGTGGGGACACGGAGGTCCCTTCTCTGTATAAGTACAAATCCCCTAGGCTGGGGTTGGAATGATGCCTCCTGCCTCCTTTTTAGAAGGTAATTTCCCGAATCAGTGACGAGCAGAGACGTACCTTCTGCCCGGGTATGCCATCTTGTTGCGGTCGTTGCAGTCTCTCCCTCGCCAGTGGTAGCCCCTCAGTGTCTGGAATTGAAGAGCACACACAGGAAGGGTTCATTTCTGCCCCTTGTTATCCACAAGGAAGGGCAGTCAGAGCTGTCCCAGGGGTACTGACATGTGTAATTCTTTTTTTTTTTTAACCTAAAACATAGCTGTTTATTATCTAGTGATTCAAAATCAAGCTGTTGGCTAGACTGGGCTCTTCTCTGGAGGCTCTGAGAAAGTATCAGCTTTTGGGCTCATTCAGGTTGTTGGCAGAGTTCAGTTTCTTGTAGTTGTAAAACCAAGGTCCCCAATTCCTTGGCTGTTGTCAGCCGGAGGTGGTTCTTAGTTCATAGAGTGTTTGCACATGGCCTCTCCACCTTCAAAGTCAGCAATAGCTGGTCAAGTCCTTTTTGTGCTTTGAATCTCTCTGATTTTCTCTTCTGCCACCAGCCAAGGAGAAAGATAGACTTTTAAAGAGCTCCTGATAAGATTAGGCTCACCCAGATAATCTCCCTATCTTAAGGCCAATTGAAAGTAACCCTAATTGCATCTGCATAATCTCTTTTATTGTATGACATAACAAAACCGCAGAAGCAACACCAGGGACAAAGATCATGGGGCCATCTGGAATTCTGCCTACTGCACATATGAAACAAAGAATAATAATAAAAATTCTCAATATATTAAAAACTCTTAAAAATAAATTACAGAGTAAACCCAAAAGTAGAAAATACTACAAATGATGTGAACAGGGCAAACCACAGAGGAAATATAAATGACCAATAATTTTGGAAAACACTCGATATCACAAGTACTCAAAAGAAAATTAAGAAAGTATTTTTCACCCATCAAGTTAACAGGCATTTAAGTGGTATTACCCATTGTTGGAAATAGGAATCTTCCTAGGGGACACAACTTCCTAAACTTGTGCATAATTTTAACACTAATAATCACATTTCTGGGATTTATCCAATATAAGAAATCATGGATATGGACAATATTTAGCTCTAAGGATACTTTTCATTGTGTTTTATTCATTGTTATTTTGTGTTTTAATTTGTTTTTAATAGTTAAAAGTTAGAGCCAACCTAAATTTGGGGAATTGATAGGGAACTGATAGAATAAATTGCAGTAAGAATATAATAGAAAAGGAGCTGAGATGTCCACAGAGCTAGAGGAAAATCAACTGAGACAGGTGAGGGTGGTGATATTTTAGAAACCAGGAGCATTTCTCCAAAAGAAGCAAGTGGTTTATGATGTTTCTTTTTTTTTTTAATGTTTTTTTTATTATATTATGTTAGTCACCATGCAAAACATCCCTGGTTTCTGATGTAAAGTTCGATGATTCATTAGTTGCGTATAACACCCAGTGCACCATGCAGTACGTGCCCTCCTTACTACCCATCAGCAGTCTATCCCATTCCCCCACCCCCCTGCCCTCTGAAGCCCTCAGTTTGTTTCTCAGAGTCCATTGTTTCTCATGCTTCATTCCCCCTTCTGATTATCCCCCTTTCTTTATCCCTTTCTTCCCTACCGATCATCCTAGTTCTTATGTTACATAGATGAGAGAAATCATATGATAATTGTCTTTCTCTGCTTGACTTATTTCACTTAGCATTATCTCCTCTAGTGCCGTCCATGTTGCAGCAAATGTTGAGAAATCGTTCTTTCTGATAGCTGAGTAATATTCCATTGTATATATGGACCACAGCTTCTTAATCCAGTCATCTGTTGAAGGGCATCTCGGTTCCTTCCATGATTTAGCTATTGTGGACAATGCTGCT
>NC_048218.1:172522758-172652241 GCF_002007445.2 Ailuropoda melanoleuca
ACACACACACACACACACACACACCATGGATCATATGCTGTATATTATCATATTATCTTCTTTGTTCACTGAGAAATATTTCTTGGTCATTTTTCCTTGTCAAATACATATACAGTTCATTCTGTATAATAAACTCGTATTATCATAATTCGTTTAGACAGATGCCACTTGGTATCAGACACGATATCTTGGTTTGGGAAAGCCCACGCAAGTGTAACATATGGTGCTCTTCACCATGGGATATTTTTTCCAAATGAACTAGTTACAGAATAGTGGCCTAGGACTTACTTCACTTGAAGCTTGCAATTCTGTTATTAACTAGATTAACACTGTTCAATATGATTTACTATCTTGTAAGCTTTTCACTGTTTTCTAAGATCCCTGAGAGCAAAGTCTAGATTATGATCTCTTTGGATTCCTCCTATTTACCAAAGCACAGTGCTAGGCACTTATTATTCGCTTGACAAATGTTTTTTGTCAATGAATATTGATGACAGTGCAAAGCAATCACACTTCTACTCTTCTGAGATAAGAGCTAAACCATTTCCTGTTTCTGTTTTCTTGAATGCATGAACAAAAACCAAACCCAAATGAGTAGGGATGTGTTGTGCAATCTCAGAGCTGTCATTCAATCTGGAATCTCCCTTTCACCAGAACTTTGCCCTGTGGGGTCAGAAAGAAGCAATGGTCACTGGGAAGATCATATATGCACACAGTGTAAGGTTGCCCACGCAAGGGGACATCAGAGGAGGGGCCAGGAGCCTGCCCAATTGAGCTGGACACCAGGATGGGCACGCTATTCCAGCCCATTACCATGGGGCTGGCAGGGAGAGACTCCCCCTGCAACTCCCTGCAACTCACTGGTGAGGTTGTGCCTATTACAATGTGGGAATAATTTCAACTAAAGGGAGCTTGAAAAAGTCTACCTGGAGAGGTCTTCTTTAGCAAAGAATGAAAGGTCTAAAAATATTGAGTTTCACTAAACATTGTCTAAGAGGATGTGATAATTATCTACAAGTACTTAACAGGCCTTAGCACCAGGGTGAGGCATGAACTGTTTAAGACGCTTTATGGAGGTGTGAGAAAGTCTTGGCAGGTAGCGGTAATTATACTAAATTGAGTAAAATTACATTTCAGCTGGGGATCTAGGAAAGTCTCCCTTGTCTGTTAAACAGGGGTCCCAAAGGATATACTTCAGTCATTTAAAGTCAAACTGGGCCAATTATTAGAGAACATCAGAGAAAGAATCATCTTAAATGGGGGTGGCAGAGACTTAAGTAGGGAGGAGCTAGCTGGTTTAATTGGTCACATTGTCCCTTTTGCTTTGAAGGGTTGTAAGCACCTCACTACCAACTCTAACTGGGAAGGAAAGATCATCGAGATTCCAGTGACTCAGAAAAGCAATATTACTGAGAGATCTAAGCTTGGCATTATTTACCCACCAAATTTACTCTTTGAAATGTGTTTGGTCAGCTGTGTTTGGCTTCTGTGACTAGCTGTATTTGTCCAAAGGCTAATTAGCTCGAAGGGTAAAAAGATCAGTGAGTTAATCCATAATCTCAAGTGACTGATGAAATCTAACTGCCAACTGGTGCTGGAGCAGACACTTTTTAAAGGATTAATAAGCCATGCTAGCTATTCTCAAATATTAG
Organism: Ailuropoda melanoleuca; assembly: GCF_002007445.2. Classification (NCBI taxonomy): domain Eukaryota; kingdom Metazoa; phylum Chordata; class Mammalia; order Carnivora; family Ursidae; genus Ailuropoda; species Ailuropoda melanoleuca. The sequence goes on from NC_048218.1 coordinate 172,524,411, forward strand.
GCTTTGCAAGAATAAGGCAGGATAAAACAAGAGAAAAGACAATCCTAGATTTTAAAAAAAGCCATTCTAACATTCATATGGCAATTTCACAAACACAACTTAGAGCTAATTTCAGGGGACATGTGAGCAGTACTTGCTAGGTGATTCCTGGGTCTGGGGTGGTCTTAGGCAGAGGTTATTCTTTTTGGTCCCTCAATAATACGATGAACATTTGACTGTCGAACACTTACTATGTTCCAAGCACTGAGTTTTACACGTTATGAACTTAGTTGGTCCTCGCAATAACCTAACAAGGCAGGTGCTGTTATTCCTCAATTTAACAGTGAGGCCATTCAGGCCCCAAAGTCACATGGCTAGTAAAATTTAAACCCAAGGGCTCTGGCTCCAGAGGTTTTGATCTTAACTGCTCTGCTGGNGTGCTCTTCACCATGGGATATTTTTTCCAAATGAACTAGTTACAGAATAGTGGCCTAGGACTTACTTCACTTGAAGCTTGCAATTCTGTTATTAACTAGATTAACACTGTTCAATATGATTTACTATCTTGTAAGCTTTTCACTGTTTTCTAAGATCCCTGAGAGCAAAGTCTAGATTATGATCTCTTTGGATTCCTCCTATTTACCAAAGCACAGTGCTAGGCACTTATTATTCGCTTGACAAATGTTTTTTGTCAATGAATATTGATGACAGTGCAAAGCAATCACACTTCTACTCTTCTGAGATAAGAGCTAAACCATTTCCTGTTTCTGTTTTCTTGAATGCATGAACAAAAACCAAACCCAAATGAGTAGGGATGTGTTGTGCAATCTCAGAGCTGTCATTCAATCTGGAATCTCCCTTTCACCAGAACTTTGCCCTGTGGGGTCAGAAAGAAGCAATGGTCACTGGGAAGATCATATATGCACACAGTGTAAGGTTGCCCACGCAAGGGGACATCAGAGGAGGGGCCAGGAGCCTGCCCAATTGAGCTGGACACCAGGATGGGCACGCTATTCCAGCCCATTACCATGGGGCTGGCAGGGAGAGACTCCCCCTGCAACTCCCTGCAACTCACTGGTGAGGTTGTGCCTATTACAATGTGGGAATAATTTCAACTAAAGGGAGCTTGAAAAAGTCTACCTGGAGAGGTCTTCTTTAGCAAAGAATGAAAGGTCTAAAAATATTGAGTTTCACTAAACATTGTCTAAGAGGATGTGATAATTATCTACAAGTACTTAACAGGCCTTAGCACCAGGGTGAGGCATGAACTGTTTAAGACGCTTTATGGAGGTGTGAGAAAGTCTTGGCAGGTAGCGGTAATTATACTAAATTGAGTAAAATTACATTTCAGCTGGGGATCTAGGAAAGTCTCCCTTGTCTGTTAAACAGGGGTCCCAAAGGATATACTTCAGTCATTTAAAGTCAAACTGGGCCAATTATTAGAGAACATCAGAGAAAGAATCATCTTAAATGGGGGTGGCAGAGACTTAAGTAGGGAGGAGCTAGCTGGTTTAATTGGTCACATTGTCCCTTTTGCTATGAAGGGTTGTAAGCACCTCACTACCAACTCTAACTGGGAAGGAAAGATCATCGAGATTCCAGTGACTCAGAAAAGCAATATTACTGAGAGATCTAAGCTTGGCATTATTTACCCACCAAATTTACTCTTTGAAATGTGTTTGGTCAGCTGTGTTTGGCTTCTGTGACTAGCTGTATTTGTCCAAAGGCTAATTAGCTCGAAGGGTAAAAAGATCAGTGAGTTAATCCATAATCTCAAGTGACTGATGAAATCTAACTGCCAACTGGTGCTGGAGCAGACACTTTTTAAAGGATTAATAAGCCATGCTAGCTATTCTCAAATATTAGGCTTTGCAAGAATAAGGCAGGATAAAACAAGAGAAAAGACAATCCTAGATTTAAAAAAAAGCCATTCTAACATTCATATGGCAATTTCACAAACACAACTTAGAGCTAATTTCAGGGGACATGTGAGCAGTACTTGCTAGGTGATTCCTGGGTCTGGGGTGGTCTTAGGCAGAGGTTATTCTTTTTGGTCCCTCAATAATACGATGAACATTTGACTGTCGAACACTTACTATGTTCCAAGCACTGAGTTTTACACGTTATGAACTTAGTTGGTCCTCGCAATAACCTAACAAGGCAGGTGCTGTTATTCCTCAATTTAACAGTGAGGCCATTCAGGCCCCAAAGTCACATGGCTAGTAAAATTTAAACCCAAGGGCTCTGGCTCCAGAGGTTTTGATCTTAACTGCTCTGCTGGAATGCTCTAGGGGGAAGGAAGGAGACTAGGGGTCAGAATCAAAGTCTCCCCGGTTCCAGTCCTCTGTCTTTAGGTACATTCTGATAACAACTTGTGCTCTGATGGACCATGTCATGTAGTAATTTCAAAACACAGCTAAACATAAAAATCACTGGGCTTTGGAAAGTCCATTAAAAGAACCTGTGCTTTTCAGTGCCCTGTATTTGTTTGCAAGGGCTACTGTCAGAAAGTACCAAATACCACAGACTGGGTGGCTTAAACAACAGAAACTTATTGCCTCCTAATGNAAACATAAAAATCACTGGGCTGTGGAAAGTCCATTAAAAGAACCTGTGCTTTTCAGTGCCCTGTATTTGTTTGCAAAGGCTACTGTCAGAAAGTACCAAATACCACAGACTGGGTGGCTTAAACAACAGAAACTTATTGCCTCCTAATGTTGGAGGTCAGAAGTCTGAACCCAAGGTGTCAGCGGGGTTGGTTCCTCCTGAGGGCTGTGAGGGAGGGATTTGTCCCAGGCCTCTCTCCTTGGCTTGTAGGTGGCCATCTTCTCCCTGTGCCCAAATTTTTCCTTTTTATAGGGACACAAGCAGATTAGGGCCTATTCTAAGGACTTCGTTTTAACTCGATTACCTTTGTAAAGACCCTATCTCCAAACAAGGTCTTATTCTGAAGTACTGGTGACTAAGACTAGCGTCTCATTTTTTTGGAGGAAGACAGAATTCAACCCAAAACATGCATCAAGGTTACTAGGCAGGTGTAAACAGCCACCTGTGTAGTGCAATCCACCATCAGTGTGGCCGGAGGACAGCACAGGCTCCCATCAGGTCTGCAGGGACATCCTAAAAGGCCCAGCCTTCTACCTCCTGGAAGGGCATTGGTGTTCTTTCTTTCCCCTAGCTGGCCAATGGAAGGGCCAACGTAGGGGCTTGTGAAGGATTTTTCTGATCTCTAAGACTAAGCCCAGACATTTAAGAGACCACTCTTTGACACTGTCCTGCTAGAGTCCAACATTTCCCTCAGCTACCCACCAAGGTTGTGGGAGAACAGCTCCAGTGATGGCTGAGGTACTCACATGGGGCTCAATCTGCTCCATGAAAAAGAGACAAGTTCCCATCCATCATAAGATGGCCTTAAACTATGGAAAGTCACATCCCTGATCCTGTCTTCAAGCGCAGTGGTCTCCTCCCCATTTTGAAAAAAATCTATGTATATCTCTATGTACACATTTTTTTTTTAAAGATTTATTTATTTATTTGACAGAGNTTCCCATCCATCAAAGATGGCCTTAAACTATGGAAAGTCACATCCCTGATCCTGTCTTCAAGCGCAGTGGTCTCCTCCCTATTTTGAAAAAAATCTATGTATATCTCTATGTACACATTTTTTTTTTAAAGATTTATTTATTTATTTGACAGAGAGAGAGACAGCCAGTGAGAGAGGGAACACAAGCAGGGGGAGTGGGAGAGGAAGAAGCAGGCTTCCTGTGGAGGAGCCTGATGTGGGGCTCGATCCCATAACGCCAGGATCACGCCCTGAGCCGAAGGCAGATGCTTAACCGCTGTGCCACCCAGGCGCCCCTCTATGTACACATTTTTAAGTTGATGGTTGAAATTTTTCATCACAGTTGAAATAGGTTGCAAAGAACATAATTTTCAGCATATTACAATATTGATAGAAAAAATAAAACTGTTACATCACTCTTTTAAATGTAACCTTGGGTATACATACAATAGGGATTTTATACCCATAATTACTCATTTAAAAATATATGAATAAGCTCTTTTTTTAATAGTTGGAAATTTTACATCATTTCTCCTTTAATAACAGGTCTGCAAACTTTCTATGTAAACGGCCAAATACTATTTTAGGCTTTCCAAGCAGTCTCTGTCATAGCTACTCGATGATGCCACTGTAGCATGAAAGCAGTCTTAAACAGCACACAGATGAATAGGCATGGCTATGTTCCAGCAAGTTTTGTATACAAGAATAGGCAGTGGGCTGGATTTGGCCCGTGGGTCACTGTTTGCCACCCTGTCTTAGAACTCAAATTCCCATCCCACTTCCTATTATTCCCACACTACCTCAATTCTACTCATACAGAATTTTAGCATGATAGAATTTTAGGCTTAAAAGTCAACTGTGAATCATACTATTACACTTCTCTGAAACAAAAACATCTATATACTAAAACCTAATTTAAAATACATTTTCTGTGAACAGGAGGCTGTGATAAAAATATTCTTCCTCATTGAGTTTAACAGTACCATTATTAATATAAAGTAATTAGAACAAATACATTACAAATGTTGATGATTATTAAACCCAAGGGAAAGATTCTATTGGGACCCCATCCCTTATTAAGATGGGAACCCATTTATGGACCTTTATTTGAAGGACCTGTCACATTGCCTCTGTGCGGCTCTCAGAGAAGGTTTCCACACTTTGCGCCACACACCATCGTGAGACCTGATGGAGGTGAGAGGAGGCCTTTCCTTTGTCAAGAAGGAGCAGGCCACTAAGAAGGTCACAGGTGCCCTCTCAAGATGGATTTTAATGAACAGGTGAAAACTGAGAATGTGGAAATGAATCACCTTAGAACTATCTATGCCTGCCTTTCCCTTGAAAAGTCTTCATACTCTTCAGGGGAATGAGCACTCCAGACTGAAGACTACTTTTCTAAAGCATTAGTTATACATCAATGTACAGGGAGTGACGCTGAAATGAAAGCATTAGACTTCAGAAAAAGGAACACAGGCTTGGGACTCAGACCTGGATTTGAATCTCACTCTGCCAGTTACAGGAAGGATAATGAGCTAACTCTCTACATCTGTTTCCTTATCTGTAAAATGGGATATAATGCCTTTTAACATTGCTCTTAATGCTGCAATGAAATGTATTAGCATAAAGGACGGAGGTCGAGAATCGGTGCTAAAGCCGCCCTGAAACCTGCCCTCCGTCCTATTTAAGATAGGGGGATGAGCTCTTTGATAAAAACCAATAACCTAAGAGGTGTGGTATATTTATTCAATGAATATTATTGAGCCGTAAAAAAAAAAACAACCAAAAAATAAGGAAATTCTGCCATTTGCAATAATATGGATGGACCTTGAAGGCATTATGCTAAGCGAGGTAAGTCAGATAAAGACAAATAAGGTATGATCTCACTTATATGTGGAATCTAAACAAACAAACCACCACCAACAAAATACCAGACTCATAAAAAAAAAAGAGATCAGATTAGTGGTTATCAGAGATGAAGGGTGGGGGGAAGGGGACCTGGAGGAGTGTGGTCAAGAGATACAAACTTCCGGTTATAAGATACGTCAATATTAGGGATGTGATATACAACACAATAACCACAGCACTGCTGTGAGCTATACAGGAAAGTCAAGAAAGTAGATCCTAAGCATTCTCATCCAAGGAGAATTTTTTTTCTTTTTCTTTTTTTTGTATCTATATGAGAAGATGGATGTGAGCGGAACCTATTGTGGTCATCACTGCACCTGTGTGAATCAAACCATCATGCGGTACATCTTAAACTTACAGTGATGTATGTCAATTAGTTCTCAATAAAACCAGGGAAAAAACTGTATCTTGACAGACCGCTACATGTAGTAATTTTAAAATAACAGCTACATTAAGAATAATTTAAAAAAACAGCTTGGAAAGTTCCATTAAAAGGACCTACGCATATGTAAAATGCCTAGCACCTAGAGGACACAATTTTTATAACCACACCAGGCAAGTGTTTCTGACATTGCTCTGCCTTGAAGCCAGTGACTGGGAGTGAGCCTTTACAACTACACCAGGGATGGGAGAGAGAGACAGAGCCACACACTATGGGTGTGACTATTGTAGCGTTACTACAGTGTTCAGAGGGCTAAGAGATTTTCCCACCCCTTGCTACTCATACCTCTCCCCAGGTCACATGGCATTGCAGCAGCTCTATCACCATTGTTGCAAAGTCTTTCTCCCTTGACAATTCTAACAGTTCAGAAACCTTTGGTAAAGTGAAAATTTTGGGGTTTGTCTATGTTTCATCTTCCAGGCTGCTTTGCAAAAAGGAGGATAGTGGACAGCTCTTGAGTTTGGTTTTATGGATTAGTTTTTCTTCATTGTTCATTTTCACCTCTGTGCCAGCAAGGCCATATAAAGTAGCAGACCAAGAGGAACAAAGGCAAAAATCAAGAGCAGTTATTGGCCAATTTGTTTTTATCAATCACTTCAAATTGTTTTTAAAGAACTCTTACAAGAGCCCAACTTTTAAAAAGTGGATCTTTATTCCTTATGTAAATGGACAGGAAAATGAATGCATAAGTGAATATACAAATGAATTAGTGAATACAGTTGACCCTTGAACAAGGTGGAGGTTAGACGCGCCAACACAGTTGAAAACTGCATATATTTGTGACTCCCCCAATACTCAACTACTAATAGTCTACTGTTGATCAGAAGTCTTATCGGTAACGTAGTCAAATAACACATATTTTGTATGTTATGTGATTATATACTGTATTCTTATAATAAGTAAGCTAGAGAAAAGAAAATGTCATTAAGAAAATCATAAAGAAGAGAAAATCCATTTATAGTACTGTAATGTAAAAAACCCACCTGTAAGTGGATTCAAACCTGTGTTTTTCAAGGGTCAACTTATATAAATAAGTGGTTCATTGGGAATTTTGTTATTGTAGCCTCTCAATTCTGGACAACTTTGAGGCTAATGATTGCATGAAAAATAAACTTCCATGCAGGTTAATCCATAGATGTTCAGATTATTTATGCTCATAGAAAATATCAAGACTTAGAACTGATAAAGAGCAGGCATGCAGCAAACAGTGGTTGTTGACTGAATTGAGAGAGCAAGGGAAATGTAAACATTGTCCATTGTTAACACACACATTAACAAGTCAATTAATTCCTCTGAGACTCACTTTCTTCACCTATAATAAAGTAACTGCACGTTGCAACCCTTCCCTCCCCACCCAACGGCCCACTGAGCCCAGATGACAGCCCTATGCAGCCTCTATCAGAACACCGAAGTTGTCACCAGATGGAATCTATTTGCCATTCCAGGGCTCAGGATTCTTTAAGATCTAGAATGTGATGGGTTTATAGTAAATAGGTACTGGACATAACAAAGGAAGACATCACCCATTCTCCTTTCTTGACAGAATACGTAATTCAGGAGTGTAAAGTACATGGCTAGGAGGGACGGGGAAGAGAAGAAAGCTACCAAGAAGTGCCTGGGAACCTCCATATGAAAGAACAAAAAATATGTATGTTTTCCAAAGCCTTATTATGTCTTCATGAAGAAGAAAGACAGAGTTGGGGCAGGATGGCTAAAACTTGGCAATCCAGAAAGATTTATGGGCCATATGCAGAGACCAAGAACATCTTTGACTTACAAATGTAAAAGTCACCAATTATTCATGACAGGTCACAGCCTTCCTGAATGTCACAAGGCATCTGTCAAAAAGCACAATATCATTTGATCTTGACTGGCTTCCAAAATCAGAAAAGCTTATATCACTATCCTGGAGCTTCTGGAACTCTCGCTCCAAAAACTTGTTTCCAGTGATTCCTCCTCTAGAAACATGGCTAAGTTGTTAAGAGATAATAGATTTGAAGTAATGATAGTAATATCTTATATATATTACCTTATGCACAACCCACAGAGCACATGGGATATGTTAATTTATTTGTTCTCTGAACATTTCTATGTATCTCATAGGATAGATATTATCTATATCTTGTACATGAGGAAAAAAGATACTAAAGATTGGAGAGGCAGTATGGCAAGACCTAAATCTTACTACTGGCTAAGCTGGGACTTCACCCTAGGCTCTTTGTTTTAAGGGCAGTGTCCTTTTCCCTCTGGGTGGCCTCTGGTGCTAGCAGGGCTAGGGTAGTCTCTGAGGATTCAGGATAGTGATCTGAGAGCACACAGTATGTGCCCTCCTAGCACTCTAGCTGTCCAATTAGAGAACCTTCCATAGCCAAAGAGCTGAGCTAGACATTCTCTGAGATACTAAAAATAAATGGCTTTCACCCAAGGAATGTAATCATACTATTTTCTCCTTGCAAAGTGCATTATGGTGTACTCAACACTTACAGAGATACCATAATTTAATTTTCATTCACCAACAGCCTTGTGAGAAATGCACCTTTACTTCCATTTTTACAGATGAGGGAACTAAGGTTCAGAGGGGTTAAGTAGTCATCTACCTAGTCCTCAAGAAATTTTATGGAGGACAGAGGGATCTCCCATCAAGTGGTATTTGCAAAAACTTCTTGGGTCTACTTTGCAGATATATTTGAGCCCGGCTTATTTAATCCAGAGTGGGGGCTTTTGTCCATTGACCCCCTCTGTTCTCTAAAGCTGGAAGGGTGTGGGTACTAGGAAGAGTGCCAGTGGACCGTACCAACATAGTATCCCCAGAGCCTAAGCCTTGGATTGAACCCTTAACATTAAATGGTCTAAATTGATGCTCAGTACCAATGTGGGTGGCTTTTAGACCAGTTCCTAATTTGATATCATTCTTTGTATATGATAAAACTTCTATAATGCATATTTTACATTGCTGGACCATTAGACATGAGTGAGCTCCATCTCAGCTGCTAGGACTTGTGGCCTGGCTGGCTCTACTTAGAAATGATTTGCCCAAAGGTCAAGTCTGTCAGTATGGGCTGCCAGTATGAAGGCCTAAGTTCCATTAGCTGATGGGTGCTTCATTCCAACAAGGCAAATGGATGTTAGAACTGCCCCAGATGCTATCTCAAATGTTCAGCTATAAAAATTCCAACCAAGTCAGAATGAAACTTTATTTCATTATGCTTCCAGGTCTGGGAATGATGCCAGTGAACTGCTCTCCTTGACAGGTCTCTCATCACTTATAGCTCAAAGGAAAGGAAAAGTGAGCTCCCAAAGTGCCAGGCTGCAGCCCCCCTTGTCAGATGGCAACACCTCCATGGAACAGCTGAGCAAGAAGATGAGTAAAGAACTGACGTTCCCTTATCCCTGAAACCCTGCATACTGATGATAATTCCCTGTGTGTTCCTTTTCAAAGTATTGCACAATGCACACAGCTGAAAAAAAGACATAGGAGAGGGATGAAAATCAGTTTCAGCTGTAAGCCAGTTCTGATTGCTTGGTAGTGGCTGACTTCGTGCTGTGTTAAGAGGGATTCTGAGGCTCCATCTGGGTACAGTGGAAAAGATTGCTATGATCCATGCAATATGGGCCTAGAGAATAGATTGTTCTGAAGCTTGACCTTGGGAATCACCAAGTCTAAACTTCTTTCTACCCATACTGTGGAGCATAAAGGTTAAATGATTTACAAAATTCATTTGCTAAACTATAGACAATAATTCAAGGCCTTAGGTTCTAGATTACTGCTCTGTCATCAATACTTTTCTAGTCCTGGATTTCTAGAATATCATAGATTGTTTAAAATTAGCTAGCAAATTAGTGGACTTCAAAATCTTGTGGCAAGTCAAAGATAATTATCATAATGCTAATTTCACTTCTGTAATATACTGTTATTTCCCAGTGTCTCTGTGCTCATTGAAATCCCACAGCACTTCCTTCCACTCATGATAGTTCTTGGTGTGGCCAAACATCAGCAGATTCATCTCATAAGTCATCTCGCTCTTAGATTCAACCCTGCCTATGGTTTAATCTACTTGGTCTGCCAGTGTTACCTCAGAAAGATGATAAGGTCCTGCCATGAAAAGAAAGAAGTTGCCAAGGGGCCACATAACTTAATCTAACAAACATTCGTTGAGTGCTTAAGTGCACAAGGCCGATTCTATCCAACGTGCAGGAAATGGGTATAGTTGGACCAAAAGGCATCCTGATGTTAGGGATGGTATTGAACAGTATGGATTTTTTTTCTCCCTTTCTCAGTATTTTGGGAGATTTCTAGAAGACCTCTTTATCAACCGAAGGTTTAAGAGGACCAAACGTAGACTGAGCTTTATCCTTCTACGTGCAGATTTGGCTGCAATTGTCAATGTCAGGACATCTCTAGGAGGCTGGGACTGGATGCCTGTAAGAAGGCTTTGCAGCATAATTTTGATCTAGCTTCCTGAAAAGGTTGATTACATTTTCATAATTGGTTTTACATCAAAAAAAAAAACCCCACAAAACAACAACAAAAAAACCTTGGGGGAGTGGATAAATAGAATAACATATGATGTTGAAGGTAAGGATTTTAAGACCAAATTAACTGTAAGAACTACTTAGTCAATATTTACTAGCTAAACAAAATTTGCAGAATTGAATAAGAAGACAGCAATTAAATCATCCCTTAGCCTCAATTTATACTTGTCTTCATAAAGAATTTTCTGTTTGCAGCAGAGTTACCCTCTCAATCAAGGTTTGCTTAGCTTATTATTAAAACTAAACCCATGTGTCCTGAACATACAGAGTTGAAGGAGGTGGTCCAAAGTGTGGTGAGAGGTGGGCCCACAATATTTGGGGACAGAAAAATGCCACAGATGGTGAATGTTGACTTTCTGCAATAGGACATGGCACACCTTTTAATTCCCCCATGCCAAACAAAGTAATGGAAAAACCAAGATTTTGCTACATGTTGAGTGTTCTACGTACAATGGTTAAGGGCAAAAGTAAACAAGTTTGTAAATATTAATATTCTATTTCCGTCTCTGTTGCCAGGGCTAGTCTTCAAGGTACTTCATGGGGGTGGAAAAGAGGAAGGTGCCACGGCGCAGGGATGAGGTAGAAGTCATTGGCCTGGTGCATCAGGAGAGCTCTTTAGAGCCCAGCACTGCACTGTCTAGCAGACTAGTCACTGGCCAGTAGGGCTGCACAAGTGACTTACAAATTTTATTTAATATAGCTAATTTATATTTATATTTATATTTAAAATATAAATATAAAATCTTTAAAAAATAAAATAAAATAAAATTTATAGACCTGCTTTTTTTTTTACTTTTTAAATGTGATTACTAAAAAAATTGAAATTACATACATAACTTGCATTATATTTCCACTAGACAGTTTTGGTCTAGAAAGAGATCTGCCATATTATCTCTGTAGGACATTATTTATTTTTTTTAAAGATTTTATTTATTTATTTGACAGAGATAGAGACAGCCAGCGAGAGAGGGAACACAAGCAGGGGGAGTGGGAGAGGAAAAAGCAGGCTCCCAGCGGAAGAGCCTGATGTGGGGCTTGATCCCAGAACTCCAGGATCACGCCCTGAGCCGAAGGCAGACACTTAAGGACTGAGCCACCCAGGCGCCCCTAGGACATTATTTTTTGAATAGCTATTGAAATTGTCTTTACACATTCACATACCTAGTGTAATAGTAGAAAGTGCATAATATTAGGCATGCACAGCAAATAACCCATGTTTTTGAAACCTGCTATTGAGATCCCTACAGATTCTTTTTCCATCTAGCAATGTAATCTTGCTTGTATGCTCTGGTCTGCTATTTCTTTATATGTCAAACTAGAAATTTCAAGGACATCAATAGTTTTTCTTCTTCTGTCTAGTGGACTGACTCCTTCCCCTCAATTTTTCATTAGTAAGTCTTCAGTGGGAATGGCAGTTTATAAAACAGAAATGGAGATGCTCTGAAGTGGGAGTGGAGGACTCCCACCCCTGCCACCCCTCCCACCCCCCACTCCACATTGCCCCAGTCCCATCAATGTCCCCAGCTCTGAGCGACAAGGTTTGAAAACTATGTCACATTCAATGATTTTCAGGTCTAATCTTCTGAGTCTTCAGCTGCTCTGCCACTACCTGGAATCTCTTTCTGAGCTGGGCCTATTCGCAGGGTGTTCAGAAAGCATGGTAGCCTTGGTGATTCCCACATCCATTGAAGGTCACGCACACCCCCAAACTGACTGCACTGTCGTTCCTGGCCCTTCATGACCCTCACTGTTGCTACGGCAACTGCAAATCATTCCTGGCAAATGCGAGCAAAGGGCAGCCATGGAACTGATGACCTTCCGCCTCTCACAGATGGCCCAGGAGAAGCCGCTCTCATATAGAAACTGACCTAGTTCATATCAGTCAAAGAAACAGTCCTTGGAATGAGGTGGCATATCATACAATAACACAAGGGGATAAACAAATGGGGCATTTTGGTAACGAGGTTTTACTTACCTCCAACGTCTTTTCCTAAATGACATTATAAAGAATTCACCCAACCACCCTAAAATGCCTTTCTAATTTGACTTTAATTATCACAGTGATGGTTGAATTCAATTCCCCATGGCCTCATTCCACTAGACAGACTGATAGCTGAGGAGACCTCCTTCCCTTGTCCATTCACACTCCTTCCACCCATGGATGCAGCAAACAAGTAAATCAACATGTGTGAAAACACAAACCACTTGCCACATCCTCGCTTGGTAAACATGGGCAAGTTCCTTAATATTTTGGTGACTCAATTTCTTCATCTAGAAATTAGGTATATAAATCATCCTGTTGGGGCTGCTTTAAAGCTTTAGTGAGTTATGACGTCTACATACATTGTATTGAACAGTGCCTGCCACACCGTAAATTCTTGAGGCAGGTTAGCTTTTCCCATTGTGACTGATTACATTCCAATTGCTAGGAGAAATGAAGGATTCTATCTTTCCAATTCTCAATGCTGAATGTCAGAGATTGGATTTAACATATTCATATTCACTTTGGCCTATCGGGCAACTCTGATGGTCATGTGACAATCTCAGGGAATTCATTTTTCTTTATCTTTACATTTAAGTTTCCTACATCCCACAAATGCCATGAAGAGGCAGTATGAAGAAGCCTTCTCCTTCAGGAGTGGACTGGTAGCTGTTCTGGTAGCTTGAAGGAACATGTTCATTTCAAGTCCTGTGACCCTAGTTTCACCAACACCACAAGCTGAGAAGTGAGAAAACCACCATGTTCTAGAGTTAGTACCAAGACTTCTTCATTCCAACCTTCGGTGAGAACATGCAGAACCTCATTCAGGTACTGAAGCCACCGCTTAGGTCAGAAGTCAACTGGCACAGGACTGTGGCAGTATTTAGTAGTGGACCCTTTGCAAAAAGGAGATAAGAAACTTGAGGGTATAATAAATTCTTGGGTATTTACCTGGGATGGAGATCCCACATGACCCTGAAATGGGGGCTGTCATCAGAGTATTATGTGATCATGCATTCATGTATTTTCTAAGGGCCAGGGAGAGTTTCACAGCTTGCAAATTCTCAGACATCCATGATCCAAAAATAGGTTAGTAACTACTCTTAATTTTTTTTAAACATTTTTAGTGCTTCCATAAAAGGCTGTTTCTTCTCTCATTCTTGCCAACAGGTGCCAGTGCACTCGCATCAGTGACGCTACTGGGGGAGAGAAGAGACCAAAAGAGGATGGAGGGTCATTCTAATGAAATGACGTCACTTAATGCACACCCTCTAGAAACCAGACTTCCTCAAAATTGGGTGTGTGTCAAGGTGTACCTAGAAGTGAGATGTAATAGGGAGAGTTCCCGTGCACACACTTGCTTCCGGTCAGGTGGAATTCTCCATTTGGCACCCCATCTTGAGTCTCTTGGGATCAGAGGACAGCCTACATTTCTAGGGGCCCTTCAGCTAACATAACAGGTCACTGATCTGGTCAAGTGACTGGGTTTCCCTCGGCTGTGTACTGTCACCCACGGTGAAGAAACTTGGACATCTCCTCCCGTGGCATCAGGTCAGAGGGGCAGGTCAGGTCTCTTCTACGCCCCCTCCCCCACTCTGCTTTCGGGTCTTCTCCAGGCGAAACCTTCCTAGCTCTTTTGTTTCTTTACCCGCTCATCACAGAGCCCATTTAGGACACAGTAAATTCCCTTCTATAGCCACGTGAAGACCTACAACACTCTCTTCTGTCAAAAGGATGTTGTTATAAAGGACGAGCCGGGAAGATTTCCCATGTTCAACTAGTTCACGTGCATATATTTTTGAACCAGATAATAATGCTTTCCTCTCTCTTTCTCTCCGTTGTTTGCACCCAAGTGAACTGTAAATAGAAGATGTGCAGTGTGCTGTCAGTGCTCCTGGCACATGAGATAGGGAATTACATTTAAAAAAAAGTAACAGTGATGAAGCCTCAAACCAGCAGAGACGCTGGGGAGAGGTTCTTCAGCAGAGATGGAAGCCCCAAGTTCAGCCCCCGCTCTCTGCACCCACGCCAGAAGCAATGCGTCTCCTCTCCATGTTCGGAAAGATGATAGTTCCTCTGGAATCCTACACTCTGCTTGAGCTCTGTCTTGCCACATATATTTTTAAGTTTGCGTCTAAAAGGGTCTCCAAAAGCAGTTTTTCCTTCCCCATGCTGCCTCTCCATTGCCTGTTTACAGCACTGCTTTCTTATTTTTTCCTGCTTCTACCCAAAGAAATTGAGAACTCCATCACCAGTGTCAGAAAATTAAACCCCAGGGAGCAAAGCAATAGCTCAGAGCAACCCTTGCCTGGCGAAGAGCCAATCCTTGAATATAACTTTGCAAACCCTGTCTGGTTTTCAGGGCTTGAAAAGGATGCAAAACAGAATCATTTTGAAGCGTGGTTTTGGCAGCTAAAATCCCTCTGACTGTAGTTCAACTCATCTTTGGAATTAGTTTTTAAAAAGAGAGAGAACATATTTTGATTTAGAGACCGGTTTCATGAAAGAAGTCAGGGGCATGACCTAGCTCAGTCGCACACTTCCCAAGCCGAGATCAGCAGAGCATGCAGAAGAGATGCGCCCTTCTGTGCTTGGGGGTCTGAAGAAGTGTTCGACAGACCACTGTAATAACATCTCTCTTCACAATGCAAACACCAGCAACACAGTCAAGCTCCTCACCGCTCAGCTCCGTGCCTGCACATTTCTCCCTCTTCCCAGCAATGCACAAAGCTGACTCTTATTAATTTAGTTTTAAAAGCATCTTCTTTTGAAATGGATCTATACCCAGGCAGATAAAGCAAAATTCCACACCTCATACTAATCCTAACTAGACAAGCCAATGGTCCAGTTATAATAACACAGTCAACTACAGATCCGATCCTACCCAAGCACCGCATGCAGGCTTTGGAATACAGAAGCTCACACATCACAGGAACCCCAGAATGCCTGTGCTTCCATGTGCCTGTTCCGATTCATAGTTTTCCCGGCAGACAATAGGACAAAGCTGCATTTCAGCTCCGGCTGCTAACACCAGCGGACAGATGTGTAAGACTGAGGTGTACTCACCAAGCTCCTGTAAGTCCATCTTTCCCAACTACAAATACTGCTGCTAAGCTGCTGCCGCCACCAGTGCCTTAGAGTCGTCCCCCAGAAGAACAATGTGATGGAATACCAGATGGTTCCTGAGTAAGCTTGTTCACCAAATAGGTTTCCAGTTGAGCCATGTGAATGGAGACCTGCCTCACACCTTTGAATGGTACACACTTCAAGTCCAGAAGAATAAGCATGTAGCTTTGCTTATGTTTATGGAGCTCGAGCCCAGGGGTGCTCCGATTGGCAGGAGTCGCAGAAAGATCAGCCAATCGAAGGGAGCCTCCATTTCAGGGAAACTCCTGCTCATTTATTTAGCATCTTCAGAGATCATCGGCTTTTCTAGGAAGAGCTTTTCTCTCATAGTATCACAAGAGAAAAAGAATAACTGCATTTCAATTTCGGTGCCCTACGCTCTTTCATCAATAGGCATAGAGCTCCTCTTGTTGGTGTTCCTCAATACCTCCACTTTTCTTATGAAGAACTTTAAAAAGAAAGAAAGAAAAAGAGTAAAAAGGAGAAAAAGAACGAGCTGGTGATGGGCTAGAGATAGTTCATATTCATCAGCCTCCACCTTGTTGGGAGAGAGGAGGGGGGAGCGCCTGGGCTCAATAATTACTGATTCTGTTGCCATGGAAACAGACTGGCTGCAGAGAGTTGGATTCGTGTAGAACATCTGCTGCCAGACCCATAATCAACTGCAATCTCATCTCTCCCCCTCTCCCTACTTTTATTTGATTGTGAGTTTGCTTTCTCTCTTCTCTCACATGCAGTTTTTGTCCAGAAATGGCATGTAACTGCCTTACTTTGTACACGTAGCACACACACGCCAGAGGTGCTCACATGCCCAGAAACGCGTGCACACAGGAGTGCATCCTAGCAGGACTCCTACGGAAGGATCTGTACTCTGATTCCTGTCCAGAATGTAAACAGACATGAATGCTGCACCTCCACACCTAATGAAAATTTACTGTAAGTTAACCTCAAGAGTGAGTGGGGTGTCTTTTAAGATACTTGTCACCTAATAGCCCTAAAGTCCCCACAGAAAAGTTTGCAATGGCATTTCTCAGAGCGCACTGTGATGGTTCCTAGCAAATCTTTGTAATGAAGTGATTAAACGGAGAAGCTTGTAGAAGATTTTTAAGCACAAAATATTTAGGCTCAGCTTCTCTCGCCCTAGCAGCTCACAGGGCACCCTGAACATGGGGAGGGGGGTTCTCCCTGGGGATGTCCTGAGTCCATTTACATTCCCCCCACTCTTCTCCTGTTTGCTCCAAATTCTCCTAGTTACAGGTACCAGAGTTAATATCAGACTCTGGATGTGCTATCTTTCTCTTTAACAGCAGGGGCCGCCACTGAGCAATGAATGGCTGCATGGCCAGGTCAGATACAAGAAAGGACTGGGATGGTGGCAATCTCACCTGTGTGCCTGTCGGAGCCTTCAACTCTACACAGACTGACTGAAGACGGCAAATGTCAAAGAAGGCTATAACTCTGGCTTAAGTTAGAGAGAAAGGAATTATTCTCTGTTCCATCATCATGAATATCAAGGAGAACCTTCCCTTTCCTAAAGGTCTCTGCAAACCTGGTGCCCTCAAACCATCAATGACATGGAGCAAGCTTCAGAGGGGACTTTGCTCATCTCTGGCTCTTGAAGCCAAGGTGAACTATCCACCTACCACACACCCGCAGTTTCATAAGCAACAGCAGCCCTGGGCCTCCTTTATTCTGAAAGGACTCTCAGTCCAAAACCCGTTCCCCTCTATCTCCAAGTGCTCAGCTCTGGCACAGTGGTCTCAATGTTGGATTTGTCCCTTCAAGAATCTGACTCCTGGTTTTCCACTTTATCTCTTTTTGGATAGGAGCCTGGATAGGAATTCTCACCTACGTTCGTCTTCTCTGGCACCCAAACCCACCTCTGGCAATCTTTCTCAGCTCTGTCCAGATGACATCCACCCTGAAGGATGGTGGATATCTCGGGTTTTTTTGACTGCCTTTCTGGAATATCTCTAATCTCTTCTGCCTACTCTCCTCTGTCATGAGAACACCTACCCCCTCCCCTTCCACCCTCCTGAGACCATCCAAATCACCACTGTTTTTATGCAGAAACATGGCATTCCAACCTGGTCTTTCCTCAAGCAAAATTTAATCATTTGTTCTACAAATACACAGCGAGTGTTTATATGCCAAGCTCTGTGCTAGTGACCAAATAAACTGGCGTGGTTTTTGCCTTAGGGGACAATAACTTCAGCAGAGGAGGAAAAAAATATGAAAGTATAACTTTCATATAGAATATAAAGGAGATCTATGTGCCATGAGCACAAATGAAAAGATTTAACTTAGTAAGGTTAGGAAAAGTATCTCAGAGGAAGTGATTCTTGAACTAAGATCTAAAGGAAGGGTAAAAATTAATAAACTAAAAGTGATGGGAACAGTGTCTCGGACATAAGGAATAGCACATGTGAAAGGCCTGCCTAGATGCACACTACCTAGGAGGGAGCACAGTGTCTTTGAAAACTTGAAATAAGCCAAATGCAGCTGACAGCAGTGAGAGTGACTGAAAGGATGGCATGAGATGAGCTTGGATGGTAAGCAAGGCTAGACCTGTGGGGTCTTACAGACCACATTAAGGACGTTGGCTTTCATCCTGTTAGCAATGACAAACCATTGAAGTACTCCATTAAATGATCCCCTGCCCCCCTCCCCCCAAACACCTATGTAACTCAATATATGAATCTATTTCAAGGCATCTGTATCTTGTTGGACTGTTCTAGTTAACATTTACTGGGCAATTAATAGTCCAGATAGCATTCTAAGCACTTTATATGAATTAACTGATTTAATTCTCACAAAAATGCTGTGAGGTATTGCCATTATCCCTATTGTACAGAATGAGGAAACTGAGGCATATGGAGGCTAAGTAGCCTGACCAAGTTGACCAAGATACAACATGGCAGAGCTGGGATTTGAACCAAGGGATTCTAGCTCCACCTTCTTTAAGTGTGATTTACAGGGATCACCCACATCAGAATCATTGGGAGTTCTCCTCAAAATGAAGATTGCTGGGATCCTACTGCATCCTTCCTGAACCAGAATCCTGGGGAATGGAGTCTAGGAATATTTTCTCAAGCTCTCCAGGGGATTCCTACACACACCAGAACTTGAGAATCACTGCTAAGAGGTGTTTGCATAAAGGAAATGAATTCATTTTTAATGTACAAAAAGGAGAAGAGCGCTTTTTTTTTTTGAGAATGGGGAGCTGGGGTGTCTCACTACTCTAAGCCATCTCAAAGGACACATCTATATCAGACCAAGGTTACCTTCATTTGATTAACTACAAATTCTCAAGTTGAGGGTGGGTACCACTGCAGATTTGGGGGCTTGGTAGCAGGTATGTGAAGAAAGAACATGGGATTTCTTAAAGACCAGATTCACTAGGTGGGTAGAGATGCTGTCAGACCCGCCAGCAGTAAGACAGGTAGATCAGGTAGTATTGTGGAGACTATGAAATGTCGTAAGTTTTCTTCAGGTAATTTTTCCTAGAAAGTTTATTTTTAAGACAAAATTCCAAGGTAGACAGAGAATATTTTTTGTCCTTCAGTCTGTTCTATCCTCCTCCTCTATTCAAAAGCTAGCAAGCAGAGCCTTTGGTTCACCAAACTAGTCAAGGTGTTAGTTCTGAAAAATAAGCTGCTTCACCTACATTTCCACAGGGGTCACTTTATACCAAATAGCTATGCGGTCTTTGGGGAAACTTCCAAAGAATTTTTCCATGGAATCTTGTCTAGTAGTTTTGTTAACTGAGATCACAGGCTGTTAGCTAATTTGGCCATTGCTGTGTATTTTTTCCTTTCTAGACTTGCAATGAAAGAGTCT
Organism: Ailuropoda melanoleuca; assembly: GCF_002007445.2. Lineage (NCBI taxonomy): Eukaryota > Metazoa > Chordata > Mammalia > Carnivora > Ursidae > Ailuropoda > Ailuropoda melanoleuca. The sequence continues at coordinate 172,543,779 of NC_048218.1, forward strand.
ATACAAGCCTCAGAGCTGCTGTTGAACCTCAAAAAAGGGAAACCTGCATTTTATTGGTCTGATACACAAACAAAGCCCCCAAGAATTGGTATGAAGTATAATGGCCCTTCACTATAGAGGCTCAAAATGTATTATCAGTGGCATGTCATCACACTTCTGGACACATTCAGATTTATTATGTGCTGTCAACAGATAGAAGGGAATCACAACAATAATCTGGAAGATAGGGGGAAAACCACCCCTGGGCATCTGAATAAAAATCAGAAGAAAGCTCTTTCCATTTCACCCCCACATTACAGCCTGTATTCTCTGCTCTGCGTTGGGCAGGCACTGCTCGTACCATTTACCCTGCACTTTCTTGGGGGTAGATTTGAGCTAATTAAATTCTGTTTCTTTCCATAAACATGATTTAGTGAATATATTATTACCAAATTTGATGTATAATTCATATACCTTTGTAGTGCTTTTTAAATAAATTAAGAAATCAAAAAAGAATTGTTTGATGGTATGTATTTTTGGATCAGAAAATAAAGTGACTGTTGTAGAATGATTTCTAAACTACCTGGCTAAATTTCCCTTAGTTTCCCTACAGGTCTTAACTAAAATGAACACCATTTACAGTGAGCATTTAAAAAGGAGCTGAACCCCTTCACGTACTGGGTGATGGAAAGGTGGCACTAATAGTAAATCCTTCCATTTTCTTGCTCCTGGTCCCAAACAGATTACTTCCATAATCTGGGCATCCATTTCATCAGGCTGCATGTTCATCCCTGGTAAGGGATGTGATGGTAATGACTTCCTTAGTTCATGACATGGCTACTCTGACCCCATTTTTGTTTGGTCAATTGATTCTTAAGAAGGAGGTCATTAGGGTCAAATTGAGCCTCAAAAAAATTCTGAACATGTAGGGTATATATTGTAGAAGGCTTACCTCTAACTACATCTTAGCCTTCTCAAGGCACACTCCCTCTCCTGACCATATACACAAACATGCATGCACGTGAGCATATGCACGGACAAACACATGCACGTACACACACACACACACACACACACACACACACACACTGACTTCACTTCCACCCTAAATAGAAACGGGCCCAGTAAAGCCCAAACCAGACTATATCTCCCAAGGATGTGAGGTAGTGACTCTGCCCTAATAGGTCAGAAGTGTAATTACTACTGGCTCAGTTCAACTGTTTTATTTCATTCAAGAGACATATTTCTTTAGTGAGTTGGGCTTAACCAGCAGATAGTTATCTCTCTCCTTTTTTTTTTTTTTTTACATGGTGCATTTTAAAACCAAAACATACGCAAAACTTCAACTAAACATGGCCAGGATAACTTTTACTTATCTTTTTACCCCCAAGGGGAGATGATTGTAACAATATTCCATAGGAAATCCCCACACAAAGGTAGATGCTTCTTTTTTTTCCTACCCTCATGGGGAGAGGACCAAAAGCAGAACTTACCAAGTCTGCTATTATGGGCCAATACCATTAAAGAAATGCCCATTCTCCAAAAAGGGAAACTGAGACCCACAACATTTAAGTACTATGTCTATAGTCACCATCCAGTAAGGGAGAGACTCAGGATTCAAACTGATGTCTGTGAAGTACCATAGCACTCTATTACACCACTGCCTCCGAGCTCCCATAAGCAAGTTGTCTGGAGCAGGTGGGATTATTCCAATAGCATTCTAAGGCCGACTTATATTTTGTATATCATATTTATGAGACATTAATGTGAGTAGGTTTATTTCCCCTGGACTTTGCCATTTTTGCACTTCCCATAAAAATGCCTAAAATATAAGCAAAACCTACAAACACCAAAATAAAACCAGTTCTACAAAATGCAAACACGTCTATAAATAAATCTTTCATTCTTTCCTCCTGCAGAGCTTGACTTCTGATAGGTGACTATGATTTGCATTCATGTGGTTGGACAGTCAAGGTTTGGAAGTCCTTGAGGTGTGATAAACTTGACCAAATGGAACAGACTGACCTGAGACCAACATGGGGGCCAGAAGAGCAGGGACCAATGTGATGCCTCTGTTATAATTCTGGAGTGCCTTCAAAGGAAGAGTTGGGGAAATTCTGAAAGCTTATCATCTTGCCAGCTTGAATCTTCCAAATATACCATGGAAATGCATTCCAGAAATGCAGGCTGATGAAAAATCATGCCAAAAGGAAAAATGAAAATGCCAAAATCCTTAACTCAGCCTTGCCAAGCATGTCCACTGGCAATATGGTGGCAAAACGCTACTGGGCCAAAGGTAGGATATTCTTTAGGTGACACAAAATGAGAAACAGCTTCTTCGCCATTAGGAAAAGGGAAACTTTGGGGATGTTATCACATTCTTCTTGGTTTTCAGCTCTCATGCATGAGTAAACCTCTTTCAATTCTGAAACACATATCAATTTCACACACAAGTAATTCTACCTTTCGAGAAAAAAAATTAGTTTCTGATATTCTCAATAAGAGAACCAATTTCACAGCAGTTGGTAGAGATTAAATCTATGTTTTATCAAATAGTTAACATTTGATGCCTTTACTTTCTCTGCTCTTTCTGCTCACAGATTCGTGGATAATCCATGGTCCTGGTCTCTTGTTACAATAGGGATTACATTGCAACAGAACAGGGTAAGCCAGAGAGGAGGGGGAAGAATGGAGGGTTTGCTGTGCGAGAGGGAAACCAAGATCAAGAAGGTGAGTAGATGCAGTTCACCCAAGCAAGGAGGACGAGGAGGTTCAAGACATGTAGGCAGTCAGTTCCTGGGGGTCAGGTTCTGAGATGCGAAAGGGGATGGGCAGAGCAGAAGGAGTTTGAGGGCTTGAAAGGGGGTCCAGTAGGTCTGTACAGGGCCAGATATGGAGCCACAAGGTGAAGATACCCCAAGGACCAGGAGGAGCACCATATGGAATTCTAGGGTGAGTCCTGTTTAAAACCAGTTATTTTTACTTTGTCCCATGGTAAAGAAGTTGACATTGCCAGAAGTCAGTCACATTACAACAATGTACCCAGAGTTTCAACGAATATCAGTAACAGCCCAGCACCTCTCTAGGAAAACCCACTCGGAGTGTGCCTGCTCCTGGCGAACCAGCATTGCCGCCACAAGGACAGGCCTGTTCTTAAACTCAGTTCTTCAAGACCATCAGCTTGTAAGAGCCAGATCACTTCAAACTGCTCTCTATTGTACTTCCAATTAAAGGAAGCTTTGAAATGTGAACTGTAACCCTCTAGGCAAGTGATATTGACAGGTTATTCCCAACTCTCACAAAGAATGAGCCCTGAAACCTAATTTGTGCGGCAATTAAATTCACACAAAAATATAATTTTATTTTATTGCTCAGTACTTGCCTGTATCTTTAAGCTAGCAACTGCAGGAAGGAGTTAATTTGATGATATAAATAAAAATTGGCCCCAAAGGGCAATAACCAATCCATTTACATGCAAAAATTCTCCTTTTCCAAGTCATCCTAAGGCAAATATGAAACATGATTTTCAAAATGCATTGCCTACAATTCTCTCGACACAGTGACAGGCATGAGAATTGTAGAGCAAATATTTCAAATAATCACACACGTTCAACCACGAGTAAGGGCTCTTGCTTATATTTGGGAGGAATCTATTGCGTGTGAGACATCTCAGCTCTTCTGTGCATACACAGAAAAAATATATTTCACCAAAAAAGTCCAGTTCGGAAGTAAAAAATTGGCCTCCATTCATTCAACCAAAGTTTAGGAAGTGCCTATGATGCGGGGCGCCTGGGTGGCACAGCTGGTTAAGTGTCTGACTCTGGATTTCAGCTCAGGTCATGATCTCAAGGTCTTGAGATCAAGCCTGTGTCAGGACTCCATGCTCAGTGGGGAGTCTCCTTGAGATTCTCTCCCTCTCCCTCTGAACCCCTGCTCCCCCCTCCACCCCCCATTCTTGTGCACACGCAAGCTCTCTCTCAAATAAATAAATACATCTTTAAAAGAAAAAAAGGAAGTTCCTATAATGCACTTTCACATGTTGCCACATGTTTCCTTCAAGTCTTGGGAACCCAAGAATGCAGACTTAATATCTTAGAAATAAAGACCACTTACTAAGTTTTCTCTTCATGCATTTCTTAAATTTCATGTTTTTTTCCGCAGTCGACTCTGTTCTGCTCACCAGGTAAGCTTCTATCCATACATTCAAGCCCTCCTAAGGAAGGTCCTTCCTCTATGGAATTCCCTCCTTTGAGTTACTTCCATATAATGCATGGGCTTGCGCTCTCGCATGTGTCATGTTACTTCATAATTATCTCTTTCCAGAGCTTTCCGCACTGTTGTGAACTCCTGGGAGTCACACTTATTAACACAACCCCAGAAACACCATCTCTACATGACTCTGATATCTTAGCCCAAAATACAAAATGTTATTGCAAACCTTTATACTTAACAGAAGTTACAAAACCTTTCTGAGCGCTCCTCTGTCATTCTACCCAACATCATGGATAAAGTTAGGATATCTCTGAAAACCTCTCAGTGACTCATTTCATGTGTCTCCCATTCCTCCCTCCTCCCACCCCTGCAACCCCCAGCCTGAGAGGGAAGAGTGAGCGCTGGAAAGCACTCCTGAAACCTCCCTTCTGGAAATGCATGTTTTCGGCAGTCCAGGTGCCGGGCCCAGCTCTGTCTGCTGTCTGGCTCCTTCTCTCAAGGATGTCACATCTGTTCAGAACTCCCTTCCAGTTAATGAGTCTTCCTCCAATGGAGCCTCAGAGGGCTTTTGATCTTTGTACCAATCAACTTCAGGATAAAGATGCAGGGACTGAATAAGCCAGTACAGCTGGCTTAAACCCATTCTTTATTTCAAGGAAGAATAAACAAAACTTTGCTTGAATTTATAACGTGGGGTGTTGAGATCAAAGAATTCCCTCTAGACCAGAACCACTAATCATACCAGATTTGGAGCCTGGTGACAGTTCTACATCCCCATATTTTAAAGTTGGTTTTAAAACTATGACTTTAAGAACATAACATGTGCCGTAGAGAAAATGTACAACATTAAAAACATAATAAAAGAGAAAAATATATAATTAATTACAACATGCAGAAGAAACCATTGTTAAAGAGATTTAAACCTTCTTAGTTTTTATTTTTACTAGTTAAGATGCAATTTTGCATTCTGCTCCCCTACATTTAGCATCATATAAAAAGATGTTTTCTTATATTTAGATATCATTCACAAATGTCATTTTGAATGACTGAAAATTTTAACATATCAATAAATGTGCCCATAAATTAATTTATCATATCCTCTTTGCTGACCTGTGGGTTATTTCCCATGTTCTTGCTGCTATAAATAAAAATGAAATGAATATCTATATGCATACCTTTCTTTTTCTCCCCAGAATGGCTTGATTCTAAATAGCCACATTGTGCTGCATGACTTATAAATGAAGTCATCAACTATTGGTGAATTTCCCAATAGCACTTTGTCCCAACAGCTTTCTTAAAATTCTATTGAAATGTCAAGGTTTCTACCAGTAGAGCAGTAGCAAGGGGCCCTTTGATGTCACTGTGGATGGCAAGCCTTCCTTTCCTTTTTATAGAAGGAGCTCCAGGGTCTTCTGCCCCACATAAATAAGAGAGGGGCAGAGAAGGGGTAACTGATTTTACAAACAACAGGAGGCTGGGTCTCCCAGACTCGGCCACTGCCTGGTTTGAGATATGAATGTGTTTGCAAGCATCTCTGCCCCTGGTCTCTGTGCAGGAGGCACATGCCAGCAGGAAAAATCAGTTGGCTTTTGTCATGTAGTAAATACCACCAAAATAAATTCTTAAAGTGTTTTTATGCCACACACACAAAATTCAATCCCCCCCTTTTTTTTTCTCTTCTGGAAATGGCTTCATTTTTTTTCCTGGTCCTAAAAGAAATCATCACTCTGAAGAATCACTTCTTTGCCTATCCTATCTTAGCCACACAATGCCCTTCACATATGGACTGAATTTGTTCTATAGTTTGCAAAGTTTGTTCTAGAATGTACCTTTTCCTTTTAAAACATTATCAGCTTATTTAAAAAAAAAAGAAGCATTGTTAACTTTCCTTTTTTCCATTAGTGGCTGGATAAAAGATTCATTCCAGGTCACATGTGTTGAGCACCTATATAATTTTTTTGGTAGGTGCCCTGGGGTGGAGGGATGAGGAAGAATTTGTCCTTGTTCTGAGGAGTAAGGGGGAGAAGGTGTAGATAACTAAGTACAGTCCATGACCATGGTTTTCAATGGGTTCCTCTGGGATTCTGCTGTATGGTCTCAAAGCAGCCATGGCGTGGGACAAGGGGTGGCCAGGGACTCATTTTAAGCAAGCTAATTTGGCAAAAGGAGGTTTCAAACTCAATGTATGGCTGAGTATGTTAAGTGCTACAAAGCAGGGAAAAAGAAAGCGTGCCTGAGAGGAAACAATTAATTCCCCCTTCATGGAAGAGCTCTGCAGGCCATGAGCCAGACATTGAGGGATGAAGGGTCTTCCTTGCTGAGGGAACTTGGGGAAGGACAGAGACTTGGAAGTACAAGGCATGCTCAGGGAGCCATCAATAGGATTAACTAGAGGTTAGCAGAGTTGTGTTGAAGAGTGCATTTTGTTTGGAAAAGTGGTTTGCAATGGAATATGGAGCTTTTATTATCATGCTATAAGAAGAGGGAGGCTAAGATCTTTTTAGTGTGGATGTATTATGAGAAGAATTATGTTCTATAAAGGTGTTTCTGGGGGTACCTTGGTGGCTCAGTCTGTTAAGCATCTGACTCTTGTTTCAGCTCAGGTCACGATCTCAGTGTCCTGGAATTGAGCCCTGAGTTGGACTGGCTCCACTCACTCTCTCGCTAATAAATAAATAAATCTTAAAAAGAAAGAGAGAAAGAGAGAGAGAAAGAAGGAAGGAAGGAAGGAAGGAAGGAAGGAAGGAAGGAAGGAAGGAAGAAAAGAAGTAAGGAAGGAAGGAAGTTATTTAGTTAGGTAGGTAGGTAGGTAGATGTTTCTGGTGGGGAGAGAACTTCCAAGTGGGCTGAGTTTCAGGGAAAAAAATTAAAGGACAGACACAGTCTATACAAGAGATGATGGTGTTGGGAAGCAGGGGTATAGCAGGACAAGCCAGGTGGTCCCTTCTTATGCACTGGCGAATCCACAGAACATGGGACCTAGCAGGAAAGGAGGGGAAGCCAAGGATCACCCCAAGGTTCCGAGTCTAAGGGATGAGGTGGAATGCCATGCCACTCCTTGAGTGGAAGAATGGTTGAAGATGGGAGACTATGAGTGGATAGGAAGTAGGAGAGAATCACAAAGAAGGGCTTGGGGAATGCATAAACATAAAGGTCAGTGAGAGGTCATAGTGGTGCCTCGGGAGTCAGGCAATGGCCAGGATCCCAGGAAGCACAGGTGGAGACACGAGCCAATGCTTCAGGGCAATGGAGCGGGAGGAACATTGGGAAGAGACCTGACACTCAGGAGGTAACTGCTGACCTAAATAAAGCGATTTCAGTGGGTGGACGTGGGTGAACATCAGACCACAGGGAGTGGAGGAGGCAGGCAAGTGGAGATGGCATTCTCTCTTGGAAAATTTGGCAGTGCAGGGAAGGAAAGAGATTGGATAAGAACTTGAAAGAGGAACGGGGGTGAAAAAAATTTTTTTTTATGGCTAGGAGAGATTTGGGTAGCTTTTTAGGTTGAAGAGATGAAATCAAGGGGGAGGAAGAAAAGATGCCAATAAGCATAAAAATGTAAGGGATAAAAGATTTATTTTTACAAATTTTTTGATGCCTATCTTTTTCATCAGAGCAGGGAGTCATAACAATGTGACTTCTTTCCAGTCTTAAATTAGAACAACTCAACAATTCCTCTCATTCTCCACTTGCCTCTTAGAAATCATGTCTTTTGTGGCTAAAGAGGTTTTTGAGTGTTCAAGACACCTATTAAGGCATTTCAGGGGCATGTTTCTTTTCTTGAGCTTAGTTATATAGTTTAGTTACCTTTTAATTTTTTTCTAAAAATATCACTAGTAACTGGAACAATGATAATTATCTTATTTCTTCCTTTAATATATATAGTGTGTCATGTATCTATTTTGTGTGAGTGTTCATTTCCAAAGCCACAGGAAGATCATGTTTAAGAAGGAGAGAACCAAGGGCTGCAAAGAAGGCAAACAAGAAAGAGATTTTAAAATGTTCATCAGAGGTCATTATTGACTTCATCAAAACCAATGGCTTTTGGGGCTGAAGAGGTTTTCAAGTACTGAAATATAATTTAGTGCTTTTTAGAGTGTCGTGCCTCTTCTGCTTAGTTGTATTTTTAGTGAGGGCCGAAGACAGGATTAATAAATTACTGAGAAGTGGGGGCGCCTGGGTGGCACAGCGGTTGGGTGTCTGCCTTCAGCTCAGGGCGTGATCCCGGCATTACGGGATCGAGCCCCACATCAGGCTCCTCCGCTATGAGCCTGCTTCTTCCTCTCCCACTCCCCCTGCTTGTGTTCCCTCTCTCGCTGGCTGTCTCTATCTCTGTCGAATAAATAATAAATAAAATCTTTAAAAAAAATAAATAAATTACTGAGAAGTGAAAAGAAGAGGTGGCAAACAGAGGCAACTATGCGAGGAAATCTGGCTTGGGGTGAGGGCTGGATGGAAGATCAAGAAGGACTTATCTACTTGTTTTTTCAAACACAGGACATGTGAGTACATTTATATGCTGGTAAGAAGATAGCATCCAAGAGGACGAGATTAATGATAAAAGGACCAGACGGGATGAACTGATCAAGTGGTGTCCCAGAGTAGATGAGAAGAGAGAGAATTCAAAGCACAGAAGGAAGAATCCATCTCTGGGGCCACCAGGGAAGTCTTCATCTAGAAAGGAGAGGGGTGGTGAGGGCAGATATTGGAGAAAAGCCGGGGATTGTGTCGTCAGCTAGAGGGAGAGCTGGACTAGAATCCATGTCTTCCCACACCTAGTCTGGAGCATTGTGTCATCATTTTTATACTTCCGAACCTCATAGAAATGGCCCATGTGCTTTACATATACTAGGATAAAGCATAAAGCATAATTTTCCAATTCAGACATGGGTCAAGTATTGGCCATTGCATATTATCAGCCTAATATAGGCTCATTTAATCCTCACAACATATATACGTTTACACACACACACACACATAAAGTTCCATATTTCACAGATGAAAAGGCTGAAAAACAGGGTAAGGATATTATTGTGCCCAAGGTCATGCAGCAAGGAAATAATGGAGCTAGGGTTTGAAGCCCACTCCTTGAGTCCAAGACTTACTAAATCTATTGACTGAATGTACTAATTTATTGATTGAACTTATTCTTCTTGGTGAATTTCCAAACCCTTCTTTTGATTCCTCAGGTGCAGGAGGCAGCCGGGGAGCAGGGAGGGATGTGGAGTGACGGGAGGAGGTGGGGAGTCGAGGCTGATGCTATGTCTGTGGCAGCTTCAGTTCCCCATTATCATCGAATTCTGTCCTAAAGCATTTTATAACTTGAAAATTCAATGAATACAAAATGCTGGTAAACTGCATCCAAAAGCCATTGATATCTTTTACTCACAGCCTTATTTTTCTGGTATGTGCACAAGAAAATTCTTACCTATCTGAAAAAATTCAAAACCAACCCTACATCCTTGATGGACCAGGTCTGCTTAGCTGAGACTTGGGAGCAAAGATCCAGGGCTGCCTGGTGCACTGACCACAGTAAAGCAAGCCAAAGCAGCTTCTTCCAACACACTCGGGGGCAAAAGCATCTCCATTTTATATGCACTTCTATCACGACAGACGCATTTTAATAGGAACAGCATCTCTGAGGCATAGGTCTTACCCTTTTCTGTTTCTGCTAGAAGGACTCCTAGTGGCCTGGGAGCTTTCGGACAGAATCTCATGCTCTGTGATTCACAAAATGGAAATCTGGCATTAGATGCCAGTGACATTCACTTCTGTGGGAGCTCAAGCAGCAAAAAGCCATATGCCATACACCTCAGATTCAGCCAAGCCACGCAAATGGAAATGTGAAAGAGAAATAAGGAAATCAGGACCAGAAAAGTTCTTGGGGGCTGATCGCCTCCAGCACCTAAAACACACAATCCGTGGCAAGAATCAAATCTTCCTACTCTTATGACAGTCTTGGAAATACAATTTTTTTTTTCTAATTTAAGAGCACTTTGGGAGGTAAAGGTAAAACATAAAAGACAATTTTTGTGAATGGCATGGTGTGCTCACGTTTACTATTGAATGTGGCTGCTTCACAGGCAGGTGTCTGTTGAGTGTACTCAGGGAGACAGCAGTCCCCTAAATGGGTGGACTGCCAGCAGGCATGTTTGTCCTCTGCACTGAAGGTCTCTCAGTAGCCATCCTGTGAAAGGATAAGCACCATTATTGATATTATCTTCCTCACTGGCCTGGAAATAAGACTAGTGGGAAACAGAGTACTCCCCAAATGGCCAGCGTATGTGGGTTAAGATGAAGGGGGGAAAAATGAAACAGAGGGATTTCTTTTTTAATGAGGGGATCCAACCACTCTCCTCAAAAAAGAGAAATTCAGTTTATTTTGTGACTGTTCTATGTCTTTGAGACTTTCATTCACCTTATATAAAGCTATGTAGGTGGAAAAATAATTACTACTGTCATTTTTATTAAGAAAGGAATGACAAAACCATTTTGTAATTCCCTCAAAGTATTGACATCTGAAGAAGAGATTCCAATGGAAAGATCTAGAAGTATTTCTTAATAAGGCCTATTGGCATTTTGAGCAAGAGAATTCTTCATTCTGTAGAACTGCAGAATACCTATGGTCTCCAGGAATTGAACAAGAATGACCATCCCATATTAAAACAGTGTAAATTAATTCAGTTTACTGGCTAGGCAGACTGTTTTAAATAATGTGTGAATTAAACATTTCTGGCCATTTATTCATTTGACATTCAACCGAAAGTAATTGGGCAGATCCTATTTTAAAAACATCTGGACAATATTAAGGTCTAAAGCTATAGTTCTTTGCTCCCTACACTATATTGATTTAATTGAGAAAGAGAAGCTTGTAAATAAGCAACTACTACTATACAACTAGAAGATATTTTCCAAAAGAAGTTCAGACTTCCATGTCATGGGAGCAGGTGTACAGAATTTCATTCTGAATGAAAGGGAGATGATAACCATCCAAGGTGGTAGCCCTGAAGTGGCCATGTGTAAAATCCTAAAATAGAATTTCAACAAGCAGATGGAAGAAGGCATTAGTGGCAAAAGGAATAAGAGTGAATACATATCTGTGATATGACATGGCTTACACAAATTGTGGGCTGTTCAAAATATGCAGAGCTTAGAGCAGCTACATGGTGAAGACACGAGGAGGAAGCAAGAAAAGTACATTAGGCTAATTAAAAAGAAATCTAAACATCTTGCTAAGGCCATGAAACTTTATGAGGCAGGCAATGGACAGGCACAGATGGAGTAAAAGGGACAATGATATGGTCAGATGCATGTTGAGGAGGTTTGAAAAGTGGGAAGGTTTCAAAATTGGGAGGTAAGTTATTGCAACAGCTGGTGTCTAAGTCAGTGACTGCCAAACAAATGCCGTGTAACAAATAATCCCAACAGCTAAGAAGTTCTTATCATACTCACAGGTCTATAGGTCAGCTGAGGTGGCAGTTTTAAGCTGTAATTCTGTGGTCTGATTGGGGAAACTATGCTCCATATGCCTCATTCTGAGACCTACACTTAGGGGCAGTGGCTACCCAAGGTATGTACTCTATCTCATGGTGAAGGCAGAAGTGCAAGAGCCCAAGCCAACCACATAAGCAATATTCAGGCCTCTGCTCACTGCACATTATGATCACCTCACTGACCGATGTCAAATTTAAAGGGCAGGGGGAATAGGCTTCACTCCCCATCAGACTGTGGCAAGGACTCCTATGGAGCAGTAAAGAACGGCAATCAGCCATTCCACCTAGGAGATTTGGAGTGAGGAAAGAGGAAGACCTGAGCTAAGGCCACAATGAGAAGGCAGAGGACCTTATCGAGATTGTAGTGACTTTGGCCGCTGATTGGTTTCACAAAGAGGAACCAGTCTGTAAACTTCCAAATAAAAACTCACTGGACTGCCAGCTCCACGAAGGCAGAACCCACTTGTATTCCCAGTGCCTAGTGCCATGGTTTCCATGTCATGGACACGAAATAATATTTGTTGAAAGAATGGACAGCATTAGAAGTGTAGGCTAAATAGTGACACGATTTACCAAGATATGGAATGCTGACATGGCCGTGCTGCGTGGATGATGGTTGTGGGATAGTAACACTGAACACCGTCAACCTCCCAGGCACTGAGTGGATCCTGAGAATACAGAAAAAGCCAGGCTCTGCTTTCAAGGAGTCTAAGGATTAAACAGACAACTGCAGTTCACTATGGTAAGTTCTAGGGTAACGGTATTATTCACAGGGCCAGAGCAAGGGGATCCCTTGAGGGACATCTGAGGACGTTGTTGCCACAAGTGACAACAGCCAGCCAGGGAAGATGTAGGCCCTGTGTGGGCATGATATCTGAGTTAACTACCTGCCTAAATGACTTCCTCCCACATAGTTTCACTGAGCACCTACTATTATTTTTCATTTCAACAGAACCCCATGGGAAACACAGAAACAACCAAAAGGAGGGGCAATGGGGAGGAGAGCAGAAGAAGAAATGAACAGTTTGTAATTCTCATCTCTCAAATTCAAGTTTCCCTGTCTCTTTTTCTCCCTATAACAAATTCAGCCTTGCTGTGGTATCCTCTTCTTGCTTCCCCACCTTTGTTCCTACTTTTGACCTATTTGGCCTAGTGGCTCAGCTTTATGCTAGAGATGAAGAGAGCAGTTAGTATCTGGTGTTGGACCAGCAGGTGAGTGTTTTGGCTCCAGTTTGGTAAGTTCAGGGGGATTGCTCAACCCATTATTCACCGCTGCTCAGATATAAAAGTACACTTTTGAAAAACCTGCACAACTATAAAAGGAATTTAGATTAGCAGGTGAATTATACACATTTAAATAATAAAATATATTTTTAAACTTCTGACCCCTTAGGTCTGGTATTCTTGCAGGAGATATTTAGAAATTTCACTTGGGATCTTCTCACTTCTCCCAGCTCTTATATTGGAGTCCTAACAAATGACTTCTGACACTACTTTCTCATTCTGACTCCCCTCTCATCTCATGTGGGGCACCTCTTTGCCTTCAGTCCCTTGCCTCTTCCTAACATCTGGTACCCTGAGTCAGCAATAAAGAGCACCCACATGACAACACCCTTATGTTCTCCTGTTCTACCTTAGGAAACATACCCCTTTGTACAACTGTATTCCTAACTCCCATAGCACATCATTTTCTCTGCAATTATAAGATAAATATTTTCTTTTAAATCAAGGAGGACTCGTATTTCATGAGAGATTCCCATCTAATGGTACTCTTCCTAGCTATCCAACTCTGCTTCCTATCTGCCCTTTAATTTAAAATGCCTAAATCTCATTACACCTTACTTAAAATGTAGGCAATTTCCTTTTAATTGGACATATACTAATAAAATGATTTCTGTGCCATTATCAAATCCCTAAGACAATCCACAATGGAATATGGAATTCAGGTCATCAGAACCAGTTAACAACTCATGTGGCGCCCCAAAGTGTAGTTAACAAAAGGGGAAGAAGTTTCGGAAGTCATTGAACAGAGTGATATACAGCAGCTAACTTAGAGGCATCGTTATTTCCATGATCAGGGATGGTCTGCAGCTGAACCAAGCGACTGACGTATCTTGCTGCTGCCCAGCAGAAGAACCTTATCAATTATTTTTTTCTTGTCATTGGCAAATGTAAGCTTAGCACATGTTACAGATACAAAGAAAGATACACTGACTCTAGGAAGACTTCGGAAATGAGCATCTTGCATGCAAAGAAACCTCCAAGATGTATATTTACTATTGTCAGGGCTTATCCGAAATTACTCATCTGACTCAGTCACGGTAATTATCCTTTTTATACATGCTCCAGTTATGGCAAATGTCAAGAAAGCAAAACATGCTAGCAGTGTTTTTAGCCAACTGAACCTAACAGTTAATCTTTAAACAAATTTTAAACAGTTTAACTATTTCTTAGGGAAATTACAGCAACAGAGTCAACAAAATCTACCTCTTTCTGTATGACTCCAGATACAATCCCTTCATAAGGAGATATGGCCATGCTATCAAAAGCATGACCCAGAAGAGTCCCTGGAAATGGACCACTTTATGATGATCCCCACGCTTCTCATGAAAGTCGCACAGACCCTATGCTGCCGGGAGCACCAAGAAAGCATGCTGGGATGCGTGTTTTATTAACTTAGTCACTATATCCACAGGAGAAGCTTGTCTTTTTCTGAAAATGTTTGCCGTCAGCATTGCCACAACTAGCTTTTTCCTTTTCAGAGGCATTTAGAAGCGGGTGTCACCTAGTATTTGCTCCAGGCTGGACTGAGCTAAGTAGTTTATCTGGCGGATTTGGTCCAGGGCTCAGAGCCCGCCTAGAGGCAGTCATCCCAGTCCCCATCTCACAGATGAGCAATCTGGAGCTCAGAGGGCTGAATCCTTTGTAAGAGGGTATGCAGCTGGGGTTATGCAGCTGGGGAGACTCGGGCTCCTGAAGGACCACTGTGCTGTGCCTCTGAGATTCGGCTAAGCCCCTCAGTCATTTGCAGTATGTCTGTGGGCAGGCTGGGGAGGGGCACCCCTTGCCATCAGGAACCCACACAGAGGACTTCCTCCTCACAGAGATCTGTCTCGGCTGTAGTCAAATATCCCTTTGCAGCCAAACCAAAGTTCAGTGGGTTTCCACACAGAGGAATGGGAAAATCTGTATTTCTAGATATTTGAACAAACTATCTTAGAAAATCAAATCAGCTCAATTATACTACAAGACCAAGAGCAAATGACTGTCAATTTAGGTTTTGTCTGTTAACACCAGCACCTCCCATTTGTATGGGGCAATTTACAAAGCCAACCTTTAAAAGGGCCTAATCCGCACAGTGATTTGGGGAAATACCGTTGTTATTGTTGTTGTTGTTGTTGTTAGTGTTGCTGCTACCTGGGTTTACAGGTGAGAAAGGCTCTGGGGGCTGAAGGACATGCCCAAGGACACATTGCTGGTGAGCAGTGCCTGGGTCAGGACTGCCCCCAGACTCTCCTGCTGTGCTCAGCCTCCCCCTCCATTCTCTCCTCTCCAGCTGGCATTCTCAATGGCGCAGGGGATCGTGCCCCCAGGGGGAGGAATCTGGTTCTTGGAGGAGCCAAAAAAAAAAAAATCTTACTTTCTTAATGTATAAAGCACAGATATACAAACAATACATAAACAGGTAACAACGTGTTTGCATAATTAAAATTTCAGGGGGAGGGTGATTAGGAGAAATGTCTAAAAGAGATCCTTAGAGGGGTGGTAATGCAAAAGAGTCATGGAAATAACACCCTCTGACACCACCTGTCTTGGTCAGGCCCATGTTACCTGCAATTAATGCACTTTTTTTTAGAAAGAGCATCTACCAGGGTCTATTTAAAAAGATACCTCTTGTAAAAAACTAAGATCGTAAAGTTGGTCTCTTTATATTTTTCTGCTGTCTCTAGATAACACTATTGATATTGATGAGGACGGTAGGAAACATACTTGGATTCCTGTCCCAATGGGAGCAGCAAACTCCATTAAAAAAGGTTAACACTACATTAAGCGAATAGCTTAAAAGCCCTCATTTAACCACATACATACACACACACACACACACACACGCACACGCACACGAAACCATTTGCTACCTATCCAACAGGAAACATCACAGGAAAAAAATAAATCTATTCGTACAATGCATTTGCTTCTACAGGAAGTGCGATTTCCTTCGTGTCAAACCTTAAAGACCTTTGTGAAACATGAGAAGCTTTTTGAATAAATACTTGTAAATGGCCTAGACAGCTGAAAAATGGATAACCTCCTTGTATGACATCGGGGCCCTTTAAAAGACTTCTCCTCTACTTAAATATTCATGTTTCAATTAAAACATACACCTACTTTATTAGCTACCCCAGGCCCGGTTCAGATCAATACCAGCAGCTCTAGATGGAATTCTAATGAAGATAAACAACACTGAGTCCTCCCCAGCTTCCCCTGGGCACGGATGCACAAAGCCTCCTTTCACAACTTGCTCCAAGATATTTTACAGTCACCTGCCTCATGCAAATGAGGAGATTCATGTTTATTCATGGCGAGAGTTACAGACCACCTTTCATTCCCTAGGCCAGCTCAGCTAACCAACAAGAGCGCCGTCTGCACCACTGTGAAGTTGAGCTGGCCTAGGAAGGGGACTCCGGAATATATAATTGCCCCCTGAAAAGCATGCACAGAAAGTCAGTAAGCTGGAAACAGTTCGGGGAGTGAACATATTTCCCTTTCTCATTCATGCAATCACTGCCTTCAAGCTCTCAAACGATTCTTTTTCTATACCGCACCATAATCCATTAGATGTGACTAGTTAGTGGCTATTTTCCATGGATAATCTTCCAGGGGACTTCCCAGGATGTTCGCTCTGTTCTGCTCTCCAATTCTTCCTAATTGAGATTTTCTCCCACTGACTCAGATGGAGCTCGTAGCCTAGCCAGGGGCAGCTGCGGTTTTGTCTGATGGGCCTGGGTTCTCCCTGTGCACAGGCTCTCCTATTTTAAGGGATGGCTTCTCATCTGCAAGCCTGAGATCCCAACCTCTGTCGTGTGTGCTTTGCATATTACGCTGCTGGGTGAAGTTTCAAAATAGTGCTTTTGCTCTAGAATGACTACATTTTTCAAACCATTAGTTTCTTCCATTTTGGCAATTTGAAAGCATGGCAAAGTCATTTGATCTTGTTTTTAATGCCGATTTTGATAGCATCTAAAGTAACACCAATGACGTGAACAAGTATTTTGAAGGTATCTAAAGGCTCAGACATCCCCAGAGAGGTCTGTGTAGCTAGGTAATGGCTACAGAGGCTTTAACTCTCTCCAGCCATTAAGCAAGCACCAGAGCTTTTGTGAAATCTGGTTTTTAGGCTGCTACCCATGGCCTGTCACACGGAAAACTAAGGTACTTAATAAAGTTGTTTCTTCCCCAACCCATGACGTTTTCAGTTTAAACCCTATGTCTGCCAAAGTTAAAATAGTTCATTCAGTTCAGAACTTAATCTGTGGTACATAAGCAGCTTCACCCACCCTTCCTTCCTTCCTTCCCTCCTTCCTTCCTTCCTTCCTTCCTTCCTTCCTTCCTTCCTTCCTTCCTTCCTTCCTTCGTTTTTTAACATAATGGCCCCCCAAAATGTTTTCTTTCGAAAAGGGCAATTTACTCATTTTTCATAGACAGGATTTATCGTATTATGTATAAAAAGAACACAACTGCATATGACATTTTACTTCCTCAAAGCATTTTTACATTTATTATTTCAATTTAGTATCACACCATCATAAGAGAAGGCAATGAGATACTGGTATCCACTTTTTTTTTTTTTTAAATATTCAGGCACAGAGTCCCTGAGTAGCAGAACCAGGGTGAGAACCTGCCTTACAAACCAACGGACAGACTACTTCACCGATGCACACAGTTTGTACTAGTTGGTGGTCTGTGTTACATGTATCAACTGATGGTCATTCTATGGATGTGATTCACCTTCAGGTGATCAAATCTGCCTTCATGAAAAAGCTTGAGAGCTTTGGCCCCACCCCAAAGAAGTAATTGGTATGTTGTACAATTGCGCACAGAGATGACAGAGGTTTCCAAAGCCCCCTAGGTGATTCTAAGGTTCGGGCAAGTTTGACAAGGTTGAGAAACACCACTACACACAAATATCGATTTTGATGTGTATACCCTTGTTAGAATTTCTAAAGTGGCATGGTCTGCAACAAAAGCTTTAAATGAGATTCCCATACCTGAAATATCCAAATCACTTGTGTCTTCTTTCCTACCCTGCTTGAAAAATGAGGGCTTCGATGAAATGACTATGGGGCCACTTGCGTGCCGAGCTATCCAGCTGCAGTTTAAGCTCTTCTCTAATGCCCATAAAAATGAATAATGGATGCTCTAAAAAATTGGTAATAAAAGGCAAAAACAGAAGACAAACTCAATGGCCTGAATCAATGGATTATTCTGCAGAGACTGCTATATTGGGAAACTGGAAGAAAGTACTTTTCAAAGCATAAATATTTTAATCACTCTCTAATTCTACTTCTTCCACATAAATAAGAAACATCCCATCTTCTGCTTCCCCAGGCTTGAGCAGTAAGAAGGCAGCTGCTTTTCCAAACATTCATTTCCAGCAGAAGCATTAACAAACTTATCTACAAACTAGTGTCCCAAGTAAGCTGGGTTGTAGAAGAAATTCCTGCATCTGCTAGAATCTAGTTATTATTTGTAAAATCAGAATTTTGTATTGAGGGATACTGCTTCTTCAGTAATGAGCTGAAGAAGGCAGAGAGCTAAGCCCCTTCTTACAGAACCCGGGTCGTCGGTCAACAAGCAAATCCGCCATCCGTGCTTCTGTTCAAAGTGGCAACAGTCTGAGATGGTGTCCAAGAATGTTCAAAAGAAAGTGTGTCTCATGTTGGTCTCTTTTAAGATAATCTGAATTATAATTTGGACAATCTTTGGAAACAAGAAAAACATCAAATCTACCAATAACACCAAATCCACTCTTGTTCCTAAATTCAATAGCTTCTGCTATCAAGTTAATAACAAGAAGAAAAGTGAACTGATGAAAATTTCAGCTCTTCTTCTCTCCTTTCCAATTTATTATCTGGGAAAGCAGAGCAGTGGCTGATCGACACGCAGCAGGAAAAAAACAGGAAGAACTGACCTAGAGGCCCTCATACAGGGCCCATCTTTTTTCAAAAGCCTGTTAGAGGCAGAAGGGGGACATAAAAGAAAAGGGACATAGCTAAATCTGTGTTTGAGCAGCCACTGGCAGAACTCTGACTGGTATTATGCTGGTCTACCAGCAAATAAATCAACAACAAAAAGCACATCTATCCACATTTCAATATTTTAAATTGATACACAAAAATACAGATACAAATGTAATACTCCTACAAATTAAATATACATTATGATAGACAGAAAAATGCACCCCCATTGATGTCCACATTCCAATCCCTAGAATCTGTGAATATGTTTTGTTATACGACAAAGGGGAATTCAGGTTGCAGATGGAATTGAGGTTCCTAATTGGCTGACCTTAAAATATAGAAGATTATCCTGGATTATCCAGGTGGTCCAATGTAATCACAGGGGTCCAAAAGAGTGCAAGATCCAAGCCAAAGAGGGATCAGAGTGATGAGGTGTGACGTGAGAAGGACAGAACCTGCAGCTGGTTGGCTTTGATGATAAACAAAAAGGTCCACAAGCCAAGGAATGCAGGTGGCTTCTAGAACCTGGAAAGGCAAGGAGATGGATGTCCCCCTAGAGCAGCCAAAAAGGACCACAGCTCTGCTGATTCCTTGATTTTAACCCATGAATCCCATTTCTGGTTTCTGAACTACAGAACCACAGGACAGTACATTTGTACTATTTAAACTACAAAGTCTATGGTAATTTGTGACAGCAACCCTAGAAAACTAGTATACACATGACAAAATAGTATATAACTAATAGACTTTTCTGTTACAGAAGTAAGGCGCGCGTAATAGTAAAAAGAAAAAAAAAGCAAACAAAGCAAAAATATTTCATGTACAAAATTTAAATCCCTTGTCATTCCCATTCCTGACCCTCCTCTGGTATCCACTCTTGACCAAGGGATATGTGTACATAGGACGGGACCCTCTGCCTCTCAGGCTTCCGACTGCCTCTTCACAGCCGTAAACTGCCTTCACTACTTGGCAGCACGTATGTGACACGAGACTGATGTCTATGATCGGCAGACGACGCAAAAAGACGGCACTAGGGCCATGATAAGAAACTATGCCCCAATCCTGGCCCTTAGACCTTGCCAAAGGCAGTTTTTACAGCCACATAATTTAATTATGAAAAAAGTTTCAGAGTGACACTTTGAGGACCTCACCCTGCACAAGCAGGATATCATTACCACTGACCCAAGTACCTGGCCGTGATGAACACGGACCCAACAGCCACGCTCACCTCCTCCGGACGGAGGCCTCTGGTTCCCGTTGCTAATGATGTATTCTCGGGGCTTCGTTTTGTAAACTGTATGTTCTGCTGGATTTAATCATCTAAGTGCTAACCCTCTTTAGCCTTTCCTCTGCAGGGATTTGGTAATATTTTCCATATGCCTTATCTGTGCATAGGTCAACAACAATAATATTTGCATTATTATCATTTACAAAAATGCTGGTTTCTGTAATTTAGAAGAAGCAGGGTGAATGAAATCCTCTCAGAAAGCAGACAGATACCTGATAGCAGAGCACATGACAGCCAGTGAGGTCCCATTCTCCTAAAAGAACAGGTGTCCCATACACATAGGAGCTGAGGACTGCACGGCTTTCAGAAACACCGTAGTACGTGAAGAGCTGATCTAATTCAGGGCAAAGTGGCCTTGGACATTTCAGAGACTACTTAACTCTCCACTTGTTTTGGCTTGATTGTACAAAGGTCTCCCTGTTCCTTTATTCCTCTTTCCCAGGGATGATTTGCACCTGAATTGCAAAGACCCTCATAATCAAGTGAAGTACACTTAGGAGATTGCAGAATTACTGGATTTCTTTCCTTCGCTTCCCTTCTTCAGTCATGCCTGTCCCTAGGCATAGCTGCTTAGACCCTTGGCAGCTCTGGATTATAGCTGGCAGATCAGTGCTCTCCACAGAGGGACATCTCTAGGGCCTATTTCAATGAATTAAATAGATGGCCCAAGGTGTCTAAGACACCTTGCGTTTGTCTGCTTCAACGGCAGGGAAGATCATCGTGCCGATGGAGACAGTCAGGTCAGAACCTAACTGAGGCTTGCAAAAAGTATTATTTCCTTTTCCCGGTTTTCTTTCCTTTCAACCAGTATCAGTTCAAGATACCACGAACCAGAAATATAGTGGGAAAGAAGGATGGAATGTAAGTTCAGAGGAAAGGTGACAGGGAGGCAAAGACCAACAAGAACATCAAGTGCAGTTGGAATTCTGACATTCTGTTCACCAGCAGTGAAGGCCCCACAGGACGACTGTGAGATCAGACCCTTAGACTCTTAGCGACAGTTATGTCCCCAGACCGGGGTCAGCAGGCATGGGTGACGGAGCCAATCAAACCAGATCCAGAAACAGTAGCAAATGAAAGGTACCGAAGACCTCTCCCAATATTCTCTCCTAAATATACCTGTGCCAACCATCAGTTATTACCAGTCATTTGATTGTCATTAACAAGGCCTCTTAAGGATAAAGATTTTGTTTCTCTTGAAAAGTTCACATGATACCTCTTCTTCTGCTAAATCGGTCAACACTCTTCTCGGCACCCAACATTCACTCACAAAGAGAAACCCAAAATTCGCACTTTTACAGAAAACCAAAGAAGATGTCCATTCTAAGAATCAAACGCTTTCTGTAAACTAAAGAAAAAAAAAAAAAAGTTCCATATAAACTTACTCAACTCCCTGAAAGAGATTTTGCATTTGAATAAAAACTCTTTTTGACACAGGAAAGGGCAGATAACCTCAACACGCCTATAATCCACAAAGAAACCAAGTCACCTAGACAGAGCAGCCTTCCTGATATCATTCCTTCTCGAACAGCCGCCCACACAGGTGGAGGGGGAGGCCTTTCCCCCAACGGATGTTGCCATAACAAGGCATCCGGGACCAATGCCCTCGGAGGAAAAAGCTAGCCTAGACAATATTTTTCCAAGAAAGCGTCTCTGCGGGTAGCTCCAGTTTAGTTAGCCAAAAGGAACAAAGCTGCACCACGCTTACCCCCACAGAGATGAGAGCATCACCAACACACAGCTCATGTCCATACAGGTACGACAGCTAAGGAACCACGCAGAGTCAGAGCTCCTTTGGGGACACAGGAAGCTGCTGCCTCTGCCTCAGATTCAACCTTACCTTGTTGAAATCTTCAGAAGTTGCCCTCATTTCCTTCCATGTCTTGTTCAAGAGCTGGATACAGATGCAGAAAAACTCCTCGAAGGATCTGTCGTGGGTGAAGAACATTGGGTGGAAGTCGTTGCAGGTCTCACTGGCTGGAAGAGAGAGTTTGCAGAATGAAATGAGAGAACACGGCCACATGGAGGGGTCCCAAAGAGAGGACAGAAGGCATGTGTGGTTCAAGCCACAGCGGACGTAAGGCGTTTTGAAAAAGCAACCTGACGACAGTCCCCGTGCAACTGTGAAGTCTAAGGTCAGACAGTCAGACCTATCCCGAGGCGCATATTTCACCTGAAGGAAGTCAGCTCCTGACCCACCCCAGCATGTGACCCTTACATCTTTTGTTCCAGGATCCCTGGTGCTGAATATGGGCTCTGTGTCTGCTTCTTTGACGTTATGAGGACGATTCAGACTAGCCTCTCAGTCACAGCTCCATCACCCTTAATTTCCCCTTTCTTGACAGAATAAGTGGCAGAGAATGAGCTTTCCCCAGCACACAATTAATTGCAACTTTGAAAATAGCATCCTTGATGATTTCTCCAGGGGGCTCTTTTCCCTCTTATGGCAGTAAGGGCAGGGAGGGGAACAACACGGACATTTGATATTATATACCATCTGATGTCATTAACCATTTGTTTTACATTCCTAGACACAGATGGCTGGAGGTCAAAGCAACCCAAATGGCTCTGGAGGCCACAAATGGTCCAGTCCTGGAACAAATTGTGACATCAGCCAGACTACCTTTGTGCCTCCCCATTGCAGAGCTTCTGGGGGTCAGAGCTACCGCTCCAAGCTCTAGCTGTGCCTACTTCTCTCCTCCTTCCCAGACCAGCACCCCAGCCACCCTCTTCTTCCCTGCTATCTGGGCTGCTTACACTTTTATAGTCCTTGTACCTACATCTCATGGGATCTTTACAATGTCTCTTCTGGTCATGCCTCATGGATGAGGACACTGGAAGGAGCCAGGTTTTGTGACCACCTTCCACCCAAAACAGTACCCTAAGTAGTTTTGGGGTTTTTTTTGTTTTTGTTTTTTAATATAAGCTGTTATGTATAGTGAAAGAATTCTGGTTTTAACTGGAATCTCTTTAAAGGCCAATTAGTCTTCAAGGTTCGAAATGGTGGAATTTCAAGCCCAAGAGAGGATGGGGCAGGGCTGGAAAGGGGTTTATAGCAAAGACCTTCTGTAGGTGGGGAAAGCCCTGTGCCTGCCACGTGGCTGATTCCACAAGGAGAGAATCTTCTGGTGCTGGCCCCAACAAGAGAACCCTAACCAAACCTAAGGGAACACACTCTGCTCTGGCTGGGCCACAAGCTATGACGCACCAACCTCTTCTATCTTAGTGGATTCCAGACTTTTAGAAGGGTAGATATGAAGACACATTAATGCTGTTTTCCTCCAGACGAAGTAAGGACACAGGCTAGCAGCAATGTGCAGTCACATAGGAAAGGTTTGGGTCTGAGGACAGAAGATTTGGGTGCAAGTCCAGCCCGTGCCAATCAGGAGCAAGTCACTTTACCTTTCTGAGCCTCGATTTTCTTAACCAAAAAAAATTATTAATGACATCTCCTTGTCCATCTCCATAGGTTTTAGAGAGGATCAAAGACATGACTCATGGGAAAGTGCTTTGAAAGGACAGAAGCTGCTGTGAACGTGGAGCAAGGTGGTGGCGATCATAATGAGTGTTGTGCCAATGCATGGTTTCCAAGAACATGGGCTATTCTTTGATTTCCCCCAGTTCCTAGTCAAGCCTGTTCCCATCTCAGAAACGAGAAGCAAGAACGTATGTCACCCCAACCCCCAGCCTGTGTCACTGGCAGAAAAATGGTGAGAGTGAAGTTCTGACCTGGGACACAAAGCTATTTAAGGAACTTGGAATGTAAATACAGGTGGACTGTGTGTTTGCTGCCCTGGGCAATGAGCTGTCAGTCTCACTTTCATAAGCACTGAAGCCAATGGAATTTACAAGTCCACAGCAGCGTTCTAAAACACAACTGCCATCCAAGAACTCGTTATTAATCACATTATCACAGTATCTTTTGGGGCCCAGTGTGATTATATGTGTGCTTTATGCCCCAGTTAAAATTTTTATGGGATTACTGAAGCTGTGATAACCAGACAAAACTGAGGCCAACCAGCCCTGCTCTTGCCTGGGTGAAGAGGGAGGGAGAAACATCATTAATAATAGAGCATATTACTGGGTACATATCAATTGCCCAGGGACTCTACTGGTACTATCCTCACAACAACCTGGAGGGTAGGCGTTATGCTTACCTTCATTTTCTATATAAGGAAGGTAAAACTTGGAGAAATTAAACCTTCCATCATGAGCTTTCTTTAGGAGGTCCCAAATGACCATTTGAAACCTGCCGTTTAGTTGACCCAGCAGGCTTCCTGCCTTAGTTGACAAGAGCTCAGGACATTTCCTTGTGACTGCTGCTTTGGAAATTAACTTCTCCACCCACTCTCCCAGATTCTCTTGCACTGCTTCTTCCACAGAAACCAGGATCTTGACCTCCCTGTCCAGAGGGACTCACAGCAAGTATACAGCCAGCCCCTGCTGATGGACAACACCTGCAATGTGATAGTACCAGCAGCAGCCATACCACCACCATCACCTTATGTCAGGCACTGGGCTCTACACTGTTGTAAGTTGTTACAAGAAGCATGTGAGGAAGACTTCATCAATTTCTCTTCTCTCTGTGTTTTGTTTTTTTTTTTTTTTAACTAGAAATAGGGGGATTAGAAAGGTTAGGTGTCTTCTCCAAGGCCCCAGGTCGCAAGACTTGCAAGTGTTACAGCTGGGACCCCAACTCCCATCATCAAAGCCCATCATTGTCTGGTTATACTTTTTTCCTGATTCTGTTCCCAATTAACTCTGCCTCTACTGCACCTCCCCCAGCCAACACAAATATGAAAGAATTGCTTTTATATCCATAGAAGATATTTATGAAGTAAAATCTTATAAGTGGCATGACCTTAACTATTAATGCTTAGGGTATATTTAGAATCTAGGATTCCTCTCCTTTCCCCCTATTAGTCCTGGTCTAAGTGGAGTTAGATTCAAATCACTGGGTTATACTCCTCTTCTGGATCTTACCTCCCCTCTCCTTGGGTTGGGTCATGCTGACTCTTGACAACTCTCTTGAATACCTAAGACATAGTCTACTTCGTTAAAGCTTCTATTGAACCAACTTTTTCATCTTCTCAAGATAGTCTCAGCCCCTGGAACACACCAAGTTTCCCCTAGATAGTCAGTCCCTGGGGAAGAGTGACACTAGATGAATTTATTTAACTTATTTCGAGAAATTAGCAGGTTGGGTTCCATGTTAATAAGCACCAATTTCGTTCACTGCGACAATGCACCCACCTAAAGAAAGTACATTTCCCAGTCTCTCTTAAACTAAGAGTGATCATTATGAGCCAATCCAATTCAGTGATAGATACACGGACAGTGCTGGGTAGAGTTTCCAGGAAAGACCTTTAAAAGAGGAAAGACACTAGACTGTCTTGTTCCTTTTGCTTCTGCGTTCACACCTCAACTCTTCAAGTTCAGAACACAACTTCATGTCCAGTAATGACTGGAGCTCCTGCAGCCATTCTGTCAGCATAAAAGTGAGGGCTATCCTCTCAAGTGGAGACTTATAAGGCCTGAGGACACTGTGGAATCATCATACCAACCTCAAACTGACCTCCTAAGGAATTACGTGTATATGATTTAAGTCACTGTTTTCAGGCTTTTCATTACGCTTAAACATATGAAATTACTGATATGGAAACTTAAACTCATGCAAGCACAAAGATATTAGCATATGCGAACACATGCTCAGGATTATGGGAGGCCAAGGAGTAAGCAGGAATGAGGAGGAAGGACTGTGTAATGGTTACAGTCAAACAGAAGTACCACATTCAAAGATCAAACTTGAGGCTCCCTAGCATACTATATAATCTTAGACCATGAAACTCCCCAAATCTGTAAAATATATGACCCCATAAAATTTATAAGCATCAAATTAGTCTATGTATATAAAGTATGTGATAAGATACCTAGCACATAGATAGGTTTAGTAAACAGTGTCTATTAAGCATTATTTTTATCTTCAGTATAAGTATACTACATGGCTCCTTAAAGATTTGAACATTTCTAGGAGATAAGGAAGGAAAGAAGAAAAATCTAGTGAATGATCTTTGTGGTCCTATCGATAGGGAGGGACAGGGTCAACCAATCATTCTTACAGATTATGTCAAAATCCTATGGGATATTCAGATCCTAAAGCTGAACTTTCACATGCTGAGTGTAGATGTACCCATCAACACTGGCAGATCAACACTGTCTCCAGAGAAAAATAGCACCTGGCTCCTTCTCACTGTGTTACATAATGAAAAGAACATACATTTCAGAATCAGGTGAGTTTCGATTCAAGTTCTCACCAGGTCGGTGATGCAAGCATCTCTCTCTCCAGCTTTCTCATCAGTTAGATGGACATGCTGCTAGTTACCTCCTGGGGCCGTAGGGAGTGAAATGTCTGGCAGAGGCTGGGCCTTGACACACAGTGAAATCTATGTTCCCATCCTCTCCTTCAAACCTCCAAATAATATCTAAGTTCATAGATTCTTCTAAGCTGCTAATGAGAGAAATACTGCTAATGGTTCATTAAAAAGTTAACAGTAGGATAGTCCCCAGACAGAGGGCCAGACCCCAGAAGTCAATGTATGAGGGCACAATTCCCTGCCCCTTCCAGCGAGGGAGGAAGGGCAAGTGGAAGAGGCTGGGAGACCGGGAGTCACACAGGATGGACACTAGAGTGAGTACCCTCTTTCCCTTTGTCTTTTGTGCTTTGAAACCACACGCCTCACTGAAGAAAACTGGAACAGGACAGTCACAGCTAACAGAAGGACTGAGTCAGCCTCAGGACATATTATGTTCCCTGCAGGAGTGATTCTCAAGACTGATGAGCAGTCCTGTCTGGGTTCCTAGGGAGGAGTGGCAGCGCTGCAGAACACAACTTAAATGGAGGTTTCCTGAGGAATAAAGGTGACCAGCTGAACTATAAGAACGGTACTGGCCAGCAATTACCGGAAGCTATATGCTGGCCGCTGCTGTAAGAGCTCTGACTGTCTCAACTCTGAATCCTCAGTAACAGCAAAGTTACTGTTATCATCCATATTTCACAGGGTAGGACAGTGAGAATAGTGAAATTAAGTCACTTGCAGTGACAGGGCCTGGAATCAAACCCAGCATTCTCTCACCAGAGACATGCCTGCATCCTCCACATGAAGGGACTGGCATGACAGTATCCTCAACTTCTTTATTTTTTTTAATAAGATTTATTGATTTATTCGAGAGAGTGAGAGAGAGAGCACACATGGGGGGAGCAGCAGGAAGAGGGAGAGGGATAAGCAGGCTCCCCACTGAGCAAGGAGCCCAACGTGGGCTCAATCCCAGGGCCCTGGGATCGTGACCTAAGCCAAAGGCAGACACGTCAAAGACTGAGCCACCCAGGCACCTCTATCCTAAACTTCTTCAAAATTCATCCCTGGCAGTGAGGAATGGGCAAACGACTCCCAGTTATAAAATAAATAAGACTTGGGGATGCAATGTACAGCACAGGGAATAGAGTTAATAATATGTCACAACTTTGTATGGTGACAGATGGTAGCTAGATTTATCATGGTGATCACTGTGTAATGTATATAAATGTTGAATCACTATGTTGTATATCTGAAATTAATACAATATTGTATGTCAACTGCACTTCAATAAAAATAAATCAAAAACAATTTGTTCCTTGACATGTTACGAGGGAAACAATGAAAAGATTTTGATGTATTTTGGGATTCATGCCTTGTTTTAAGGATGTTCCAGTATTAGAGGCAGGGATACAGAATTAAATATTAATATATTTTTTCTCTAAAATGTTCGGATTACAGATATTCAAGATTGAAATTTATCAAGCAGGAAGAATCCATCCAGACTGTCTGATCTGCTTTCCTATCTTTGTAGTTAAGAGCTGTGAGAAAGGCAAAATGGGTTGCCCAAGAGTTCATGATGGCAGAAAGGGGGCGAAGACACAGGGAGCCAGACTGTCAGGTTCAAAGCCTGTTCCTTTCACTACTGCTGAGTCACCTGGGCAAGTCACTTCATCTATCAGTACCTCACTCTTTTCATCTGTTAACTGGGGTCAACAGCAGTAAAAACTTCATCAGGTTGCTGTGAGGATTCAGTGGAAAGAGTGACTATAAGAAGCAAGCCCAATGCAGGTGCCAGGCAACAATGATGATGCTGCGCAGGTATCAAGTGGACCCCGGTGCCAGGCCATCCCACTGAGAAGTGTGGGCTTGTTTCGGCAGAGGGATGGCCTAACTCTCGAGAATGGGGTCCTTAATTCAGAGGTTTAAACAAACAAAAACACAGAGGGTGAGGCCCATTATTGGTTTTTAAAAATAACAACACAAAGGAAAAAGAGTGTTGAAATTACTAGGCAATGATTTTATAAATGAAATTTACAGAGAAACTTTCAATGGGACAAAAATAGTAAGACTTTTCAAAAGCCAAATTGTTTTTAAGCACACTATTTTTAACACAATGAGATTCTACTTTGTAAAAAAGAACTTAATGGTATTTCAAGTCTGGAATATGAAGGTATTTTCAGGGCTGAGGGTAAAACGGGTTCTTATTAATTTGTTGAGACATCGAATTCATTTATAAATAGGCCAGCTTTGAAAGCAGCTATAATCCATGCACATATGTTTTAAAAATAAAAATAAGAATGCCGTACACATTTGTCACACTTTGCCTTTCAAAGTAGATTTGTTCCTATTTTCCATCGGATAATGCGAGATGAGGCGGGGATCGTCACTGGAGTCTCAGAGAACAAGGGCTACTGCGGTACAGCCAGGAAACAATGAGAAAGGTGTACAGAGAGTGGGTTTTAGTGCTGCTTGTAACCTTCACAGGGTTACCTTTGCTCCCTGGGATCCAGATTTCTTACCTGTAAATGAGACGGGCTGGTAAAGTTCCCGCCAAGTAAAAAATTCTACGACTACGCACACACACATCGTGCACACACCAGATGATGTATTTCCAACTCCCTAATGCCCAACAACAATTATACAACCTGGAGGCTGCACCGCCGCTGAACTTAGAATTATTTCCTAAATTATTATTTCTTTGAATGACAGGATGGCTACACATTTCATTTAGGGTGTTAAGGCATCGAAATGGCATTTGCTAGGCTTGGAAAATATTTGATGAGCTAGTACTTACGCTGTCTTTCATAAGAAAATTGTTAGATGTTTTTATACCCTTTCAACCTATTAATATCACCTAATGCAGGCCATTACATAAGAAAATTACCTGACTATAGACAGAATGACAAGATGACATAGGCAAATGCACAAAATTTCTGCTATTTCATAAGAATTTTCTAAGCTAAATAGAATTTTCGAGATGCTGAAAAGCTCTGTTCCATGCTTTCTATGACCCTTGTCATGTTAAGGGAGACCGTGAACCCATTTGCAGGTGACCGGAGGGACACAGATTTGGGAAGCATTAGGCAAATTCTGATTTATTTTTACCGAAAAAGAAATAAGCACTGGGCATTTTCTTTTAAAATTATGAGCTGCAGGAAGAAGGGGATAAATCATATACACACAAAAGCGTTTAATACATGAAAACTGCCAGAGTGGTTATAAAATCTTACTAGTTATCCCCAGCATGGAAATTCAAATCAGAATTATTTGTGGCTCTAGGGTCAGTCTGGATAATATATTTCTGAATTCTCAGATGCAAATGTATACTTATACCTTTATACCTTTGCAGAAAATCATACCCCTGTAGACTCTGAGTTTTCTGTTTTTAGACCTGATATTCTTTCATGGCTTGGTTTTGGGGGTTTGGTACTGTGTGGGAAGATGCCGAAAGTTCAGAACCTTTTGTAGGTGGGAGAGGTGAAAAGAGGAGAGTGAGGGCAAAGAATCTGAAGTTCCCCAACCACTGCTGAGTTTCTCCAATAGAGAGGCTACCACCCCCACCATTTCAGGACAGGGGATCAGAGGTCTGAAACCTGCTCAGTTCTTTCCCGCTCCCGAAGCCTGGTTTAACAGAACTCTAGATATTCTTTTCTATCCTCTATCATGCCTAAAAATAGTATGAAACCCACACTGAAAAGACACAGTGTAGCTAATCCAATGCTTCATTGTTCACCTTCCCTATGGGCCTTTTTTAAGGGCATGGAGAGAGAAAAAAAAAATACTGACTATAGTGTTAGAACTGAAAATCAGACTCTAGCACCAAAGGACAGCCAATTCAGCAAGAAGGAGCTGAGGCCCATCCCAGACAACACAGTGTGTGTTAATAAAAGAGCAGAAGTTCAGGAGCAAGGTTGGCCCTGATGCAAAACTTGGTCTCACCACTTAATAGTAATGTGGCCTTGATCAACTTATACCTCTCCTGGACCCCAATTTCCTTGATTAAAAAAAAAAAAGACAATGCCTCCCATCTCATCAGATTGATAGCTGGATAAAGAAGCATATAACCTGTCTGTTTAGACATCCTAGTCCAATTACCTAAGCAGTATCAGCTTCTAAAGTTGGTCAGGTGCACCACTCCACACCTGGACTCTAGTATAATTTCATCTGTTGGATGGAAAACTATATGCCTGCATTTTCTTCTGCAAATGAAGATCCTGACCTCACTGAAGAGTATTGCAGATGCTGATGGAAAAGCTATAATAGATTTGGCTGGTTGTGTATGAACTCTTAAGAAGAGTCACAAGTTTCTTTTAAACGAGTTTCCTTCCGTCCTCCCTCCTTTCCATCCATCCATCCACCCATGTGTCCATGTGCATGTCCACCTGTCCATCCATCCAACTAACAAGGTGGTTAAGATAGCATAGCCCTGGGGCCAATCAGTCTTAGCTTGGATCCCGGCTCTGCCATTCATTATTTGAGCTCCTGAACAAAGACAGATCAGTAAAAGATGCGGCTGAAGGTGTTGGCAGGAATCAGATCATCTAACTCTTTGGAGACAAGACTACTTTGAAAGTTCAGGCTTTATTCCTCCGGCAATGGGAAGCCATTACAGGGGTTTAAATAGGAGCACGATAAAGTAACGCCTTCCCTTCTCCTTTCTTACTCTACTTTTTCTCTTTTTAATGGCATTAACATTCAGGTAATTTGAAGACTCCTCTTTATCTGGAATCCACTTACTTGGTATTTTAGTATATTAAGGATGAGTGGTAAACCAGATAAAAATGTCAGAGCCAAGTGGCTAGGAGTGTCAGTTCTGGAGTTAGCACCAGGGCTAGAATCCTCCCTCTGCACCTTAACTTTGTATCCCAACCAAGCTCATTAATGTCTCAAAGTCCCTTATTATGATGACAATAACAGTAACTCACAGCTTGTACAACCGAGGGAAGACAGAGTCTGAGGATTCCCATAAAACACTTAGCACAGTGCCTGGCATATAATAAGCACTCAATAAATATTAACCATAAAACCTTGTGCAGAATACAAATATGGTGTGTGATTTTCCCCTCCAAATGTTGAATTGAACACAAGGTTTAGCTTGTGGTGAAATCTCATTTACCTGAACCTCCCTTTGTGAAGGTACTCAGTCTCTCTGGAAACTTATAGAGCAACAATATCATTGACATCTTGTGAGACATTTAACAAAAAGACACAATGTACAGAAATTCCATTACATTAAGATTTCCGATAAGAGCCAGCTAAGTGACCCCTGGAAGTTTGCTTATAATTTAAAAATGGTCTTGCTGATATACTCTGCATTTGTGCTCTTCCTTTGTTCCCTGCCTGAAACAACTAAGACATGCAGGAAAATGGAACCTGGATCCTTGACACCTTATCACCTGATCTGTTGGCAAAAAAAGGTTTCTGGATCTACTTACAGGTCTATGAAAGGGCTCTTTCTTGGCCCAAAAAGAAAAAAAAGAGCAGAAAAAAAAAGGAATTCTTTGCAAAGGAGTATCAAGTTTGCAGTGTGAGTTAGGGATGCAAAAACCAAGGGTGAAGCACATTTACCTTGCTAACTCTATTTTACCTACCTTCTGGGGGTGGTGTGGTTGGAGCCTTGGGAGGTACAGTGGAAGATCAGGAAAGCAGACAATTCTAGCTGGGTGGTAAATAATCCAAGGCAGGGCAAAGAAGAGCATAGTCAAGAAGCAAATTTCTGCACGCCTTTGTTAAAACTTCCTTTATAAGGAAAATTATTCTGAGAAGTGGCACATTAAGAGCCTGTCACACAGCAAATTTAGCATGGATATAAATAATTGCCTGTCCAACCATGTGAGATGGGCACTCAAAGGTTATGCTGGGATAGAGGCAGATTCAGGAGCAGCTGGGCCGTGCCTCACTGAAAACCCAGCAAGAACTCTGTACACCATCCCATGACCATGGATTGATTACACCTTGACCTGAGGCTCAGAGTCTTAGCCAGAGCCAGCGAGCTGGCAAAAGGGGCTAAAAATAAGTAATCCTGAATCCAATAGATGCAAAATTAAGAGAACATGCCAAGGCTTGCTCATCACATCATTCTTTCTTGCCTCTGTTGCTCAGTAAATGACGCCCCGTAAAATCTCAGTGATTACCTATAGCTATTAGGATAAAATGCAATTGTGTTAGCAAGTCATTTAGCACTTCCCAGTCTGGCCCTATTCCACTCCCTCTAACTTCTCTCTGACCTCTCGTGGAACCCTAAAATCAATCACAGTTTCTATCTCTTTATCAAATAAACCACCCCTACTTTTATTTCTACATGTTAAGCTCTTGGGTTTCCCTCTTCACGGAGCCCACCGAGTTGTCTTCCAAAGCCCATCCCTTTGCTAAAGACACTTCACTCTGCCTTGATCCCCTGCCTCTCCCCTTGTGTTTCTGCAGACCTTTAATTTTTCTCCTCCACCTGTTTGGATTCCCCCTCCTGCTTATGAGCCTGCAAAACTAGAAGGCTTTAGTAACTTCGGCATTCTTTATGGTTCTCACATGGCCAGACTCCCACTAACACACGTCCGCATGTCCTTCCTTGCTGACCCTCCTTGTGCTTCCAGTGACATGTTTTTCTTCGCCATGGCTCCCATCATGCCCCGCTTCAGGCACTGCTTAAAGAAAAGGAGGAGGGATGCCCCCCACTTTTGTACAACACACACCTCTGCACTTCTGCTGTGATGAGGGCACTCGGAAGGCTCCACACATGCTTCACCCCCTGCTTTAAAACAGTCCAACCTGTAAATGATCCAGTCCTCCTCCTTCTCTCCCCCAATTTTCTGAACCCTTAGTTGTTCTCCTAGGAGAACAATGAGATGTTATAAAGGAAGCAAATTAATCATACCAATTCAACAGAAAAGAAAAACAAATCTGATGATGTTCCTAAAATACAGAGGTGTAACCCTCCTCTGTAGATCAACTGCCAACACCCAGGCCCTGGCAGGGGCTTCGCTTCACTGTCTCTCACCCTGCCTCATTCACCGTGCACCCACTCAGAGTGGGAACTCTGGGTCCAGTGCTCTTCTTGGGCCCTTCTTGGACTCTGTCGCAAGGAACATACGGCCTTAAGGATTGCATGACAGTGTGAACAATGCATTCACCCTGGGTGGTGGAATTAAGGGAGACATGGGGGGATATTTAGGGAATAATCCACTGACAGTCATGCTTTTGCCAATGTGGGATTTGAGAGGATGGAGATTTATATCAGCGAACCGCAACGGAGTTAAGTCCCTAATATTTCTGCCTATATATAGTTCCATTCAGTCCTCTTAAACAAGACAGCATGATAAGAAGCACATCCCTCTCTTGCCCAGGATTACGTGAGCAGGTCGGTGTGGAGGGACGGAGAGGCCCTCAGTGTATGAACATAATGCCAGGCCCCAAGCATATCCTCAAGCATCGCCATAATGATTTAGGAAAAGGTCAAGCTTTACACAGGCACCTGACTGAGCTTTACCAAAAACGAGGAAACTAAAGGATAAGGCATTAAATATCAAACCAGAAACAGCTGGCTGGAAAACTTGAAAAGGACATAATCTGAATAACTAGACACTTGGGGGAAATGGCTTCAGCAAATTAGAAGGTGAACAGCCTAGAAAAGGGTGTTACTTACTTCAGAATATCGCAATGAGCATGTACCAGGAACTGTTCTAAGCTCCTTGCAAGTATTTTCTCACTTAATCATCAAAACAATTCCATGAGGTAGATGCAGCTCTTATCATCCCACTGTGCAGATGAAGAAACTGAGGCGCAGAGGAACGATGTGGCTTGGCTCACAGAGCTAACAGGAGGCAGAGCCAGGGTTTTGCAATGGTTTGGGTCCAGAGTCCTTGCTGTCCTGCTGCTCACCGGGCAGCGATTTCCCTCCACCCATGATCTTTACAGCAGAAGGTGAATACTTTCTAGAATGCCTATTTACTGTGCTTTTAAAATAATGTAATTCCATTTCTTCCTCCTCAGACCCACCATTTTAACAAGGACCTGATCTTGCTAACTAGGATAATTTTTGGATATGCAATTCTCACAGTGGGTAAGATGGAACTGCTTTTGCCAATTTATCTATGGCAGACACGTATTCCCATTGAAACGCTTCTGTTTTCATGCTGGGGGGGGGATCAACAATTTGTAGACTCTTAATTTCAGGGATATTTATTTGCTCACTGGCTTAATAGATACTTATCCTAATAAAGAAGATATAAAATGTATCTCTTTTAATGCAGGCTAATACCCTGAAAGATTAAGAAATCAAGCTAGTGAGACCAATCTTTTTCTTCATTGAACAATTATATAGTGCTTAATATATATGAGCCACTGTTCTCAGTGCTTTAAAATGATTAAATGATTTAATCATATGAGAATTAAACATAAGCCACGTTTCACTTTCACCTCTACGTCACAGGTGAGGAAACCAAGGCAAAGAGAGGCTAAGAGACTTGTCCGAGGTCACACAGCCAGATGTGTTTGCAGGAGGCAATCGCGGGCAGAGGCTGTGCCCTGGATCAATATGTGTATAACCAGTGCACTCACTCGGAGCTCTCCTTGCCCCAGTAGCTTTTTAATTGCATACTTGTGCTACTGCTATGCTAACTATTACACGGTTAGATAAGAGTTTGCCTAGAGTTCACATCAGACCACCAGGCCCCTCTGACCCTGACTGATCACACACATATCCATGATCACCCCCAGTGTCTCAGATTTCAGAATCTCTCTCATCAATAAGGAGCCAAATTATATCACTTCCACTCATTAAAAAAAGTTTCGTGCACTCTGATTTCTTTTTCAAAAAAGATTATGTTAGGACCGAATCTCTTTATTTCACAGAAACAGACTCAAAAACAAACCAACCAACAAACAACCAGCTGTCAATGTTCTGGTTGATATCTTGCAACATGAATTTGAGTGGAACATGGCATATATATTCCCTAGGGTGTGTTCACAGACCCGCAGAACATATCCCCTCGTCTTGAGCATATAACACATCCTGGAAGTAATCTGGTTTTGTAGTTGATAAAATTATTTTCACTATTAAAAAGCACTAGTAAAATTAGGTTTAAGCTCTTGTTATTGTTTTAATGAGACTATTTTTTTTTCATCCTACACAGCATTGTGGACTAATTAGTATTCCAGTGAATTGAACATTGGTTTCTTGTCCCTGGACCACTGGAATGAATGTATGCATAGATTCTGTCTTAGAAATGTGTGTTTCTGAAGAATTCAGTCTTAAATTGATGGATGAAGATATATTTTAACCCTTCACTAGTTATTTAAATTCTTCTTACACTGAATATCCACTACGCCCCCTCCCCCATCCAGTCTTGCTGACATAATGATAATTAACCCCTGCAGCTTCTAGAATATCCCTATATTTTGGGGTGGTTGTTTTCCAGTTGCAGACTTTGTCTCCAATTGAATTAGCCTTAAACCAAATTCAGCGAGAGTTAGTTTGGCTTCCAGCTTCTTGGCCATCATTTTTTTCTCTCTTTCTTTCTTTTTAAACCCTCACCAAAAAGAGGTCATTTTAGATAAGGATGCATCTTAATGAAAACCTAAATAAGGATAAGACTAAAAATAAGGTGCTTTTAGTCTCAGTAGGAAGATTCTGATAGAAATTCTCAGACCTTCCTTCTATACGAAATGAAAGTTAATGGTCTCAGACACTTTCATACTCATTCTTTGTAGACAGTTATTTTATTTTTTGGTCATTCAATTTTGTTCTTGGTATTTTCAGAGAGTTCTTTCCCTCTCCCCTGACGAATGCATTCAGGAACTTCCATTTTATAAAAATTTTCCAACTCTCTAAAAACAGAGCCCATTTCTGTTATTAGTGTTATTCTCTTACACATACAAGAGACCAGAACATCTCCTATGGTCACTAGAATGTACCACAAGATACCCAATATGGCACCATGTTTCCTGCTAAGAAAGACATTCTATCTAGCACGTATATATGCAGGTGGATTTTTCATGAATGTCTTCAAAATTATCCAATAGCCATTAGAATCTTAGAGGGGAAAACATAACGACAACAGCCCACCAACACTAGATAACTGCTTCTTCCCAATCTCACTGCTCTCCCTTGTCTCCTTCAGAGACTTGTACTTGGTTTTCAGGTTTCCTTTCTACCCAAGGTTCTGTTCTCACCTTTCTCCTCTCTCTCTTCACTCTTGCCCTAGCAAAACTCACCTTGTTCTGCAAATTCCGTGCTCACAGCGGCCAAATCTCCCCTTCAAGCCCACGTATTTCCCCTGAGTTCCAGACAACCAGCTCCTTACTGGACAAGTCCACCTGGATGTCCCTTAGTCACCTCAAACTCAAAGTGACCCAAACTGAACTCATTATTCAAACTTACTGGGTTTTCCATCTCAGCTACCAATCTACTTGGCTGTCCAGGCCAGCCTTGACTTCTCTCCCAGTTCCCTCATATCCTAAACATATTTCCTCCTGTCTTGGCACAAGTGCTCATCTCCCAGATTATGAAAAAATGGTCTCCCACCCTCAAGACACATCCATTTTCCTCACTGGCCCGCATACAGAGTTTGTTAAAGTCTAACTATAGCCACAGCAAGACACAGATATAGCAATAACAAGAGTTTAATTTTATTAGTGCTTTTTCATAGTGACAATAATTAAGCCATTCTGCTTAAAATCCCTCAGATAAAGTCCAAAATCCTTAATAAATGTGGACCATGCCTTGCCCCGAAGAAGCCAATTTCCAGGTAAGTTTTTAAAAATAAAACTCCCTGAATGCATTTATCAGGGGAGAGGGAAAAAAGAACTTAAAATTTTTAAGAACAAACTAAAATGACCAAACAGACCAAATACCCCATTTGCAATACTTCGAGATGCCAACGTATGACTTTGACATGCTTCCTCATCCCATTCCCTTCCTCAGTGATAATCCCTACAGGTATCCGATGCAGTTGTCAACACCTCTAGGGAATGCTTTTATTCCTCCTATCTAGAGGCTGACACTTTCAAGCTTCTCCATCTCACCCTCTGCCAATTTCCCAATTCTGTCTGCTTTTGTGTCTCCCCATAGGAATGGGACTCGGGACCATGCCTTCCCTGTCTTTGTATCCTCAGTACTCAGGTCTTCAAAAAATGTTTGTCGCATGCATGGTTCATTGTGAAGTGGTTCTCGTCTGATGGCACAAAGCGACTGAAGCCACAACACTCAAAAATACTCGATCTCCTTACGCTGAAGTTTTCCACTGGAACATATTCTTGCTGGAGCCTGTTAACCACTGAACACCCCCCCCCCCACTGACAAAACAAAACATGACCACAGGAGGAGGGTTCTGCAGAGACCACGCCCACACATTTCAGTGCCTGGGCTAAAACAGCATGTGAGTGTGGAGGACTCATCATCATATTGTACCAGGAAGCGCGCCCTCCCATATTTAAAAATATCCTTGTTGGGCTTGATTCAGGCTGCTCCTCATTCCAGGCCTGCCTGAGTCACTGGAGAAACATCCTATTAGGGTGCACCCCCACTGATTGGCTTCCTTTGTATGTTCGCGATGAGTTAGGAGACGTGACTCGCAGTTCACTGCTATGACAAAAAGAACTTGTTCTCCCTTCCTTTTCATTACTGATGTTTTGTGGGCTTCATTGGCACCTCTTAGAAACATCTAAGGGAGCCACGGGCAGCTCAAGAATTGGCATTATTTATTTTTAACAAGCAACTCTGCTTAAAATGCCTTTCATCAGACCAGTAGGTACTTTGATGGCCCGACACATCCGAGGCTCACAGCACTCCCGGGAGGCCAGTAGCTGGCCAGTCTCGCTCTGCCCTGTCACCAGCGGGGAGCAGGAACACTCTAAAGAGGTGAAGACACACACCATACCCTTCTGAGGGGTTGGCTCCTAAAGCTGGTCTCCCAGAGCTGCTGTTGATAAATGGCTGGCTGGATATTTGCTCTTGGTTATGATACAAATGCTTGACCAAGAAGAGAGCCGTTCTCCAGCATCATCAGTGGCCAAGCAGTGAACGTGAAGCAAAGTGAGAGGACAATCAAATGCCTGCCATCTTCTATATGCCATCTAGGGCACTCCGGAGCTGCCAGTGGAAGAAGTTTTAGGTTCCACCACAGCTGTAAACAATAGAGGTTAATTCCTTTTGTTCCATGCCAGGAAACATTTTGAGTGGCTATTTGCAGAGGTGAATCAGGCAAGGTCGCTGCCCTGAAGAGCAGCAAAATCAAGTACAGTGAGTTACAGACCACAAAGGAAGAACATGCAAAGGGTTATGAGAAATCCAGGGGAAGGATGGGTTTGTTTTCTTAGAGAAATTGGCATTTGAATTGGACTTAAGGGTGGGTAGAATCTAATTCATAGTTCTGAATGTGTTTTTCTTTCAGAACAATTTCCCAGTCAGGCTCATTTCAAATTCCACTTACATTCAGACTCCAAATTCCATAATCAACGTCTCTTGGAAGCCATTTAAAT
The DNA here is from genome assembly GCF_002007445.2 of Ailuropoda melanoleuca. Taxonomy (NCBI): domain Eukaryota; kingdom Metazoa; phylum Chordata; class Mammalia; order Carnivora; family Ursidae; genus Ailuropoda; species Ailuropoda melanoleuca. The sequence continues at coordinate 172,582,819 of NC_048218.1, forward strand.
GCATGCATAGACGTCTGCCGGCAAAGATGCTTCTATGCACAGTTCTATCAGGAGCAGGTTTATGGTGGCCAATAAACGAAACAGAGCAGAGACTCACTAAGTCCAGATCGCTCTGCTTTCCAGGGGATCCTGGTGCAGTGAATCCTGCCTCTGCTTTAATAGAAGCGATAAAAATACTGCCACCCACTTACCTCAGAGGCACACTGCAAGGATGGATAGTGTTCAAAGCACTTAGGATTTTTTAGGAGAAAAGTCCTCTATGAAAACAGAGCTTTGTTATCATGAATGTTGGGTGAAAATGAAGCAAAAACAATGTCTAGAACATGTGTTTGGAAGGAAAAAAAACAGACACTAGACTATAACTTTCGAGCAAGTCAGCATCGCACAGCCAAGGCCTGAATGTTCGTTCCCAGAGGGCAGGGGCATAATGATTCAGGGTGTGTTGACTCTATGAGGAAATAAGGCAAATGTAGGGTTTTTGATGACAGGGGTTCCTATCAGAATACAGAATCTGCAAATGGAAATGTGAGTCAATTTGTCTCATGACCAGGTACAACATCCACATCCAAGAGAATCAGAATTGATTCTCTAGAAGCCAAGAAGAGGACACACAGAGGACACAGAGAAAAACTATTCAGCGCCCAAAGCAAGAAGGGGTAGGTGATCCGGAACATTCCATGGTGCAGAATAAAGACCACAGAAGATAAAGAAAGGGTGTAAACAGTTAAAGATTAAACTCTCTGAATTAGATTGCAGCACAGTGTAAAAGAAAGCAAGCAGACTGTTAGCAGGCTTAAGTAATGGTCCACTCTCCAATACGGAACAGACATATGTTTTCTGGGTGAATTACTTAATTTCTCACAACCTCACATAGCTGCGAAAATCAAAGGAGAAAATGTATAAAAAGTATCTTCAAAGATGTTCTGGTATCATACGTGGTAATTGAGCTGAGTTCCAAGGAATAGATGCAAGACTGGGGTTGGAGGGAAGGTTCTGGAAAGGACCCAGTAACCTGGAAGTGATATAACCAGGGTTTGGACTTCCATGATAGAGAAATATTCAAAACAGATTTTTGACAAATTGCACATGGAAGAGAAGATGAAATTCAAAAACAAAGTCACTTTGAGAGCCTGAGTTTGCACAAATCAGAGAATAAAATGCCTGGTGTAAATGGGAAGCTGGATGGAGGAAAGAAGGTGGCAAAATGGGGAGGAGTGAGGACTTTGTTGGTGCAAAACACCAATGAGGTCATCAGAGAACAAAAAGTAAGCTTCTAACAAAACAATAAAATGAGGAGCTGAAAGTTTATTGATGGAATTTTTTGCATCCACTAGTCATTCTCACAGCAAACAAAGTGGCAATTCTCTTTAGCAAGAGCAGCATGTGACTTTTAATGTTTTAACAGAAGAAAATCTGCAATGAAGAGGTTTCTCATGGGAATTGGTTTGATGCCAACAGTTCCTGTGCATTATGTGGGAGAGTCACACACGTTTTCCCATTGTTTTCATTAACCTCAAAAGCTTTTGTTTTTACTCCAGGCTGATATCTATGTTTGCATTTCCTTCTCCAATTCGGCCAAAAAAACTGATGGGCCATTCTTTCCTTGGATTCTGGCCAGTTCTGTCCCCTAGCCCCTATGGCCGAGGAGACTGGAATATAATTGAGCTGCTACCTGGGAAGACACAACCATCTCCTGTGGTGAGGACTCAGCAAGCCGTGCCAGGAATCAGGCCATCAGAAGGCCTGAACAGCCTGGACACAGGCCTGCAGCCTCTGGCAAAGGAATGTGACAGAGACAAGCAAGGCCAACTCTGTTCTGGAGAAAATTCAGACAGAGGGAGAAGGAGGGAGGGGACATGAGCTGAGGCAAATAACAATCTGTGACAGAATCCACAGAAATCAGTTATCAGCCCAGATCCCCCAGCAGCACCTAACCAAGTCCGTGAAGTCAGAAGTCAAGGTCAGGCTGCTTTCTAAGTGCATGAACACAGAGGACAAAGGGTCAGTGTGGGTAACATTTAAAATCTGTATCTGTAAATACTTCTCCTTTCTCTCTCCATGTGTGTTATAATCTGAACTCTCTCTGAGTATTTTTCTTACAGAAGACAGAAATTCTTACTAACAAGACAGCTCATTTTCAAAGGGTTTTTGTTTTTGCTTCAAGACATCCTCTTATTTTGACTGAATGTTATCAAAACGCTCACACAGATACACTCATCTATGGCTTCAGGATATGGTTAATTGGGCAGCTGACACCCCTGAAAGTATTAATATGTAATAAAAGAAATTATGGAGAAATTATGGAAAAGTGAACCTACTTGAAAGACACTGATGAGAGGTTCCAATCAAGAGTATAAAAAATGTTGAGGTGCCTCGGTGGCTCAGTCGGTTAAGTGCCTGACTTTGGTTCAGGTCATGATCTTGGGGTCCTGGGATAGAGCCCTGTGTCAGGCTCCCTGCTCAGCGGGGAGTCTGCTTGTTCATCTCCCTCTCTCCCTGCCCCTCTCCCTGCTCATCCGTGCGCTCTCTCTTTCCCTCAAATAAATAAATAAAATCTCAAAAAAAAGAGGATAATAAATATTTCCAGAGATGACGGTTCCAATTTAACAGAGGTAATGCTTGAATGGACCCATCTGCTCAGCCCACAGTCCACCATACACCCAAAAGATATATCCCTTAACTGTCCTGTCCCATGCTTTCCAATATGGAACCACACAGATCCACTCAATGGAAGCCAAAGAAAACAAGCATGAGTCTAGAGCTTCTTGGCAACAACTTCCGGGGATCATCCAGCTTTATACACACCCTTGCACTTCCCGTTTCCATCAGTTTTAACGTCTCCCTTGCTTCTAACAGCCTTGACTTTTCCCCTGCCTAGTTGGCTCTAATCTCATGGACACAGTGCGCACTCAGTCCCTGTGGCTGCTTTAGGTCTCTGACCTGCCTATGCAGACTCATGTCCCTGGAACTCCACCCAAGTGTGCCCTGGTTTCGCAGGACAATTTCTCTTATTTTAATAGAACCTTGTGGAATGAATTAAGTCCCTGACAGTGACCCAAAGGATGCTCATAATATTTTGGAACAGACTTTCTGGTCTCTCTTAATTCTTACTATTAAAGTTGCTGCTTTTTCTAAATATTCTAAGCATCACCTACACCTTGAATTGTTAGCAACAGAGGCTGGAAATGAAGAGATATGACAAGTTTCTTGCTTACATGGTTTCTAATACTACTTTTCCCATCTCAGGAAACTCTAAGATTAATTTTTTTTCCTTCAAAGGGTTAGAAAAAGTTCTTTGTAAGATTTAAGGAAACGAATCACTGCTGCTATGATTTTGTTTGCAAGAACATGCACATGGGCACACACAGGCTAACACAACAGGGGGCCCTTTACATCCTGTCAAAGGGTAAGATGTACAGATCATGACATGCCATGGTCTGAGGTAAATAGGTTTGTTTTATCTCCTTTATACATGTGATCAACATAATGATGATTTAAGATAAAATGTAGGCTCCAATCCAGGATAATTAAAAATGCAACAATGTAAAATTTTCATTTTCCTCAGGAAAGTTGTTATATTATAATGCTGTCTAGCATTCCTGTGATGATAGAAATCCATGTGTGTGTGGTGGGTAGAGCTATTAAGCATTTGGAATGTAGCTAGTATGACTGAGGAACTGAATTTTTATTTTATTTTATTTTTCTTAAAGATTTTATTTATTTGAGAGAGAGACAGAGAGGGCATGAGCAGGGGGAGGGGCAGAGGAAGCCAAGGAGAGGGAAAAGAAGACTCCCCGCTCAGCAGGAAGTCCGATGTAGGGCTTAATCCCAGGACACTGGGATCATGACCTAAACTGAAGTCATATGCTTAACTGACTGAGCCACCCAGGTGCCCTAGGAACTGAATTTTTAAATTTTATTTATTTCTACTTAATTCAAATTTAAAGAGCTACACATGGCTAGTGGCTAACATATTGGGCAGTGCAGGTCTAGAAAGATGCATATTTAGCTTAGACACCTACTATCAGACAAAACATTCACAAAGCACAAAACTAAAATGGAATAGAAATAGTTTGAGATCATTTTACTCATCAGTACTCTCTTTGGCACAGGTTAAACAGGTGACTTTATTCAAGAAAAAAACTGCTGTGAGTTCTCACATATTAGGTCTTCCAATCCATGACCAACGGAAGTGAATCTACATGGAAAGGATTTTGCAGTATTATGCCAATAACATGAGCTGACACAAAAATAGCAGAAATGTAAACACGGGAGCACCTGGCTGCTATTATTGTGTGCCTGATGTGATGTGCGTACTCTAAGAGGGGCAAATCCCCCCTCCTCCCCAAGATGGGATTCCATTCACCTTGGGCCCTGGAAAAAAGAAGCCAGTGACATACTTAAAGTGCATGTTTCTCACATCATGTTACCCCCAGTTAGTGTATTTCTCTACCAGAGAAGCAGGAATTATATAGCCCACCCCATCAACCACAATATAGTGGGCGTGAGAAATGGGTGTTGCACATCCCTTACAGGTCTAACATTAAGATTCTATGTCAGTCAGGGAAAGGAAGTCGGGGAGATCAAAGAAAGTGTAGCATATATAATAGGTAATGTTAATATTCCTTATAGGAAAGGAAATAAAGAAAAACAACACTCAGGTTACATCATTGCACCACCTTGGCTTCCCTATTATGTCCTTAAGGAAAAGGAACAATGCAAAGATTGTTACCATTTGTCATTTTATAGCCATAAGCCTGAACGCATGAAGCCTTATTCATCATGCCTGCGCTATAGGCCTCTGAAATATACAAGGTATATTTCAAATAGGAAGGTTTTTGCCCACCTTGCTGATCTAGTGTGGGCTCTTGAGTTATCACTAGAACAGTGGTGATATATATATATACTGTCTAACTTGTCCCAGAAATTCTCAGCCAGAATGAGGCAATTGGGAGTGGGATGGAGGTATTATTTGAAAAACACTACCAAGGAGAAAAAAGGGTGAGTTTTGTTGTTATTGTTGTTGTTGTTATTGTTTTCAAAAAGGATGAGTTTTTGACATAAGTTTAAAAGGAATGCAGTGAACGAAAATGAAGTCACAACACCTAACATACTGGCCAAAGAAAGGGGAGTAAAAATGTGAATCTCAAGCTATGCATACGGGTGACCAGTTACTGCTGGCAGAGCAGCTGTCCACGCACATATACACCTGAACTGAGCCACTGTCCATCCAGTTACCCTGGAGTGGTCTTAGGTTCTTCACGTTGTTTGCTATCCTGATGAAATACATGTAGCTAATTATACTTTTGAAAATAAAGGCATTCATGATTTATGTTTCACAACATAAGTAACTGCTTCCATGTATTTTCTTTTTTAATTAAAGACTTTACTAATTTATTTGAGAGAGAGAGGGGTAGCGGCAGAGGGAGAGGGAGAAGCAGCTCCCCAAAGAGCAGGGAGCCCGACGTGGGGCTCGATCCCCGCATCAAGGATCATGACCTGAGCTGAATGTATTTTCAACAGCTCTGTTCTGCTCAAGAGAGTTCCATGTTCACAGGGACTTTTACCTTGCATTTCACTGGAAAGGCATATGTGGAGCCAGGTCTTTCTGTAAAGCCTGGTTTGTTTAAGGTAGTATTGTAGTAAGTAATCAAACATTTCCCTGTTAACCCCATTCCTCCTGTTTGGTACTGATCTCTCTCAGTCACGGCCTGATCTCTTTCTTTCCTGAGTTAATCTGCAGGAGCACATCCGCTCAAGCTGAGCTGCCCAGTTACCACACTGGTGACGTCAGGATTAGATTACAGCTTAATGTCTTTGGGCCCAGCAAGCTATAATAAAGATTCAGGTTATGTGGGGAGAAGCCAGTGGAAATCTACCACAAGAGATCACAAGTTCAATTCCACATCTGAGACAGCCTTGCTTCTGCTCTTCCCCTGGCACGCCACACCCAAGCCACTGCAAGTCCACAGGAGTGGTCTCTCACATGTCTCTAACAGTGACATGAATGGGGGCACTGTTCTCCATCCCCAGTGTGAGGAAGCCACTGTCACCTCACCTCACCAGCTCTTAACAAGACCTCGTCATTCCATTCCTGCCCCACTCCAACTGCCGTAATCCATTCTCCACACAGTACCCAAAGGTGATGTTTTAAAACACATCAGAATGTGTTGTTTCCTGCTTCAAATCAAATGACTATCACACTTAGAATGAAATCTACTTAGATGTCATTCTACAAAGCCCTAGGAGCTCTGCCTTCTGTTGGCCTCTCCCACCTCATCACAGCCCCTCCTTTTCTCCTACATCCAGACACCCTGACTTCCTGCTGTCCTAACACCCACAAATCTCATTTCCAACTATAAGGCCTTTGCACTGCCTGTCTCCTTGGCCTGGAATATTCCTTAACTCTGAATGGTGGCTTTCCTTGTGACATTCAGGTCTCAGCTTAACAGTGTGATCTCTTCACAGTCAGACCCGGTATGACGTAGCCTCTAGCATATCACCCGATTCGGTCCGGGCGGAGCATCTTCTGCAACATGACATGTTTATTCACTGCCCCTCTCTACCCACTTGCAGTAAGTCCCATGCGGGCAGGGCTGTTGTCTGTGCAGCCTCCCATTGTGTCCCCAGTGCTGAGAATAGCGCAGAAACACAGAGAAGACTGTGAACGTTTCTGGTGACCTCAAGCTGCCACTAAGGCAGGTACAGGAGGTCTGCCTTCCCAGGCAGAATCTCAGAGCCCCACAATCACCCTATTAACTTCTCTCTTCAAACCACGACTAAAACAAACATACCACCCCAGCAAACCATAAGCAACAGAGCAGTCTTTTCTCAGCTAATAGTCACAAAGGAAGCAGAGACAGGAGATAAACCGATGGATTCCCTGAATGTATTGACAGGGCACCACAGCTTTCCTCTCTTGCGTCCCTAATTTTATTAAAGGCTGCGAGGCAGCTCTACTGACCACGGTTCTGAACCCTGGCTACACACTAGAATCATCTACTTTTTAAAAATGCTGAAGCCACAGAGAGCAGATGAGCAGTCTCCAGGGCAGGTGAGGTGGGGTGGCAGGCCGGCTATGAGGGCACCCTGGGGTGTTGGGGGTGGTACAAATCGCCTGTGTTTTGACTGTGGTATTGGCTGCGTGACCGCATGTGCGTGTCAAAACTCAAAGCAGTGTACACACACGAGAAGGGTCAGCTCTTCTGTGTATAAATTTTATCTCAATAACCCTAATGAATGAAGAACTGCTGAGGTCAGAGTCTACCCCAGATGATCTGAATGAAACAATCTGAGCCTGCGCCAGAACAGGTTTAAAAGATCCCTAGTTATTCGAACACGCAGCCAGGAGCCCGATGTGAGTCCAGAACCTGTGACCACACAGCAGTCACACAAAAGGAGGGGAAGCCAACGGAGAAGGGGCTGGGCCAAAGGCCAGCCATGCTGCCAGCTCTAGAGAAAGAAGTCAGGATTCTCACTTCGGAGGTTTGTGAGATGTGTGCTTCCCATTACAGCGATGCTTGCCCTCATGCCTCACAAGGGGCTGGGATAATGAGTAGCTTTTTTTATACGCATCAGACAGAGTCAGGGCCAGGGGGAGAAGCACGGAACGTTGGTTCATAAGGGAAAAATGCTACAACCTGCTTAGTTTTTTTTTTTTTCAATGAATTACAATAAACAGATGCTTGTTTTTAAATTTTGCTTTTGTTCTCCTTGTTTGTGATACAGCAAATAGGCTATTTTGGAGAAGATGTGAAAATCTTCAGTGAGGCATGGGCAGGGAAGAGCTCTGTCCCAGTGTACCTACTTCCGTCACCCCTGGGTGAGGCTGAGTGTCCTTACTAATTAATAAGGACAATAATTGTAATGACCATTCCTCTCTCTCAGGTCACCCAGGGGCTTTGGAACAGCCCAGGTGAAATAGTAAGTCCCAATTATTTTTTTTAAAGATTTTATTTATCCATTTGAGAGGGAGTGAACAAGAACAGGGAGGAGGTGGAGGCAGAGGGAGAAGCAAACTCCCCACTGAGTAGGGAGCCCGACGCAGGGCTCAATCCCAGGACCCCGGGATCATGATCTTAACCAACTGAGCCATCCAGGCGCCCTGTAAGTCCCAATTATTGAGTCATTTGATTCCTCCTAGCTTTAAAAAGATGATTTATAGTTCATCTATATACTCCACAGAAAATTCTGGAAAAGTTTCTGTGACATAAGCAGAGCCTAGATTTAGACATTGAGCTTCACGAGCTGCATCCTTGAACACTTAATACATTCTTATTATCATGATCATAGGCATCTTTACTTACCATCACGCTGAATTCAAAAGCTACTAAAAATCATTAAAAGAGTAACACTTTCATCCACACTAACTTCTGGGTCTTCTAAGATTTATTCTAGGATCTTAAGTCATCTTCAGCTGTTTATGGGTACGAGATTCATTCTGAAAGCTCCAAAATATTCTATGGTACAAAAGGGGTTAGGAATGTGTGTAAAAAAAAAATAAGTAAGTAAATGAATTAGAGAATTAGAGAAGTAATGCTAGAAGTGATGTACATGAATATGGTCAACACTCTGTCATTTACTGAGTCTGTTCCAGGCTATTGTTAAATTTCCATGCGAGGTTTTGCCCACGTGTTGCTCAGATAAAGTGGTCACACAGCTGGGCTCTGTAACGGAGGCACTGCTACTCTCCTAGGGTGAGGCTCTGAATGCTTCACAAGGATGAGCAATAGAGACCCTGGGAAAGGGGAGTTAGTTTAACACAGAGACACACACGCACACACAGACACAGACACCACAACCTAGGACTACACTCTGGACTTCCTAGAGTATAAGTCAGTGACTAAACATAAAGTGGTGTCTGGGGTAGGCTCATGGAACAGAAAAAGAACATTAGGTAAAAACAAATAAATCTGAAAAGAGTATGAACTTTAGTTAATGTTACTGTTATTAATGGCAATGCACGTAACATACTAAGACAAGAACAAAATCTGGGTGCAGGGTATCTGGGGGCTCTTTGTACTACCTTTGCACTTCTTGGTAAATCTAACAGGGTACTAAAGAAATACAGTTTGTTAAAAAAAATAGTGATACAAGAAGCTTAGATTTTGCGTTGTCTACTTACTGCCCCAAAGTTATGACATGTCATTGTTATAAAAAAAAAAAAAACTTCTCTATTTTGATAAAATGGTATATACATTTTTTCAAATCACAATAGTTCAAAAGCTTTTTTAAAAATGCTTTTTTCCCCATCACTGGCTGCTTTTGCTCTACAGCAATTTCCCGGCCCTTTATTCTCTAATAAATTTTAAAAATACCATGTATTTGAACTTGGGAGGAGGAAGAGTTATTTATATATGCATGCATTGCTTCTTCCACAGAGGAATTAAGAGAAAAGGAAAATAGCTCAATAAAGTCTTGTTTTTCCTAAACTCCAAAATAGTCTAAAATTACAAAACAGTCTATATTTCCATGATAAAGAGTATATTTTATGCAATACTTCAGAGTTAAAGCATTTCGCCATACATTATCATACATCAGGTAACTACTATGAGGCTTAGCATTACCCTTATTTTGGGGCACCTGGGTGGCTCAGTCAGTTAAGCATCAGACTCTTGCTTTCAGCTCAGGCCAGGACCTCAGGGTCTGAGATCAAGCCCCACGTTTGGCCCCACACTCAGCACAGAGTCTGTTTGTCCCTCTCCGTCCCTCTCACACTTGTTCCTCTCTTGCACTCTTGGTCTCTCTCGAATAAATAAAATCTTAAAAGAAAAAGAATTACCCTTATTTTGAGATGAGAAAACAGCTTCTCAGAGGCAAAGTAAAACCTTCAGGCCATGCAGGGCTGTCGGGTTCCTGCTGGCCTTGTGACCTCTCCTCCACCCTGCCAGCCCTGGAGCCCACACGGTCACCCTAGAGGCAGCCTTCCTTGGATAAAGCCCACGGAAACATCTTGCCAAATTCTAAAACAATCCTCAGTTTATAATCACGGTGTCCACCTTTGCCTACACACCACTTCCTTGCTTCCTGAACATAAATAAGCCAAGAGCCAGCTGATCTTTCACTGTCGCCAAAGACATATATTTTACCTGTCTCCCTTTTAAATTATAGAGTATGTATAACTGCCCAGCAATTATACACACTTTCAACAGACTAACTCAAGGTCAGCCTCTGAAAGGGAGAAAACTGTTTTCTACACATATACAGTAATATCTGTTAGAAGTCAGAACCACTTTCAGATGATTCGACCAGAAACGTCAAGCCTTCTTTGTATCCTTCCCACAAGGAATCCCAAGACGTTAGCGTGAATAAACGTGAGGCAAAAAGAGGCCCAGGGCTCTGGCCAGCCACCTTCTTACTGGAGGATGACAGCACTGTAAGCATCCCACTTGGAGCTGCCCTCCAGGCTTTAGATCGGCCGAGGAAAGAACCCCAGTGTGTCTGCTCTCATTAGAGCAGCAGTTTAGGTTTCATGTTTTGATATTTGATAATCACTGATGAATCAAATGGGAGAATGAGAATGATGAAAACAGGACAAAACAAAAAATCAAAGCATGAGGCAAATCAAAGACTGAGGCAAATGTCTGCAGTTAACCCTACCAGTTTGAAACTCATGGTGAGATCAAGGGGAAAGCAACAATATGTACCTTGCATGAGATTTTGATAGATCGAGAAAGGAGATCTTTGAGAGATCAAGGGAGTTTCTGGAGCAAAATAACAGCTGATATAAATTCACTTTCTGATTTTTTAAAGGGAACCTGGGAACTCTCTAAGCCACTGCAGTACAAAGCACAAAGGGTTTTCAAGATCCTTTCAGTTTATGGAAGAGATTGGGAAATGCTGGGGACAACTCACTATAGGCTTATAATGAAACAGAAATCCTGTGTTTACAAGTCACAGATTCCCATATAAAGAAATTATAACTTAGGAGCAAACATTACCCTTAAAAAAATTATGTGCACCATTTGTTGTCAGCAGTTGATGTGGGTGCTTCTTTAACGTGCAGAAGAGAAAAAGAAAGCGTTGAGCTATATAAGTGAATGCCTAGAAAGGCAGGGCTAGGGCTGCCTCACCTTTCTGTTTCCAGCCTCTAGCATTTTGTCTGCAAAGCATTTTTGTTGAATACAAATGACCTGGCATTGCATTTTATAGGCCAGCTGAACAAAATAGCTTGTTAAATACAGAAATAGCTCATTAATCAGGGTACCTGCCTGTCACAGAATTTCTTCTCTATACATAGCCGATTTTCAGTATCTTGTATGAGCTTTGAAACACACAACCTAGAGAGCAGGGTTGATCACAAAAGTGGGTCCAGGTTAGGTAATGAATGAAAACACCAGCTTGGCCCCAGTTAAGTGGGGCCCATTTTGGCCCATGGGCACTTGAGTGCTACCGGGGATATAGAGGAAAACTAATGGATGCAGCTACCCCAGTGTCATTGTTCCCTATGGGCTCCATGCATCAGCATTCAAGAATCTTCCTCTGTAGGAAGATTCTGGCTGCACGACTGCTGCAGACTCTATCTGACTGGGTCACAGGTCCATTCTAGTTAATGGCCATATGCGTAACCAAACCTGCCACCATAAACATATCTGAATTCTGCCTAACCTACAAATGAACATACCCTGTGCCTGAGTTTGAGAGACTTTCCTAAATAAAGTACATGAACTTAAATGCTTGAATTTGAAGTTATCTGTCACCAAGAGATCTTTCTGCATTCAGTTGAGGCTATTGGGTTAAGTGTCCCCAGGAAAGGAATTCATATCATAGTTTTCTCTTTCCCTATCCTCTTACTAAGAGAAATGGTGATTTTTTTTTTTTAAAAAGACATCTTAAAATAAGAGAAACTTGCTTTCTTTGATCAAAATATAAGTCACCATGTTAAATATTTACTATGGCAGTTTATCTGAAAAATCATTATACTTTATCATAAATCATTGCTTTTCCCTTGTACAACTAAATCTTTGCATCTTGAAATGTATGATAAAAAGTTTTACTGATTAAGGGAAGGGTTTCTCAACCTTGGTACTACTGACATACTGACATTTGGGGCTACATAACTTTATGTTGAGAGGGGGCTGTCCTACGCATTGAAGGATTTTTAGCAACCTCTACTTGTGTGATGCCAGTAGCAATCCCTACCAGTGTGACAACCAAAAATGTTTCCTGACATTACCAAACATGCCCTGGGGTGCAAAACTAACTCTCCTTGAGAGCCACTGATTAAGCTGTTAAAATCGAGTGGAAAACCTACTTTATTATATATTACATGCTTACAAAATACATTTCCTTAAATTATAAAAATGAAATAATCTGTTATAGAAATTGATTTTAATTATTTCAAAAGCAAGTAAATGAAAAGCATTTCTTCCTGGATATTTGCACAATAATTATGACTATTCTGTTATCTGAAATGCTAAAAAAGATTCTTGTCTCTGTGGTATTATAGACTAGAAGCCTTTGTCTTAGGATCAGCTCCCCATCCTGCTCACAAAACAAAGAAATAAATAAAAGTGTTTATATTTGAAAGTTATTGTGGAAGGACATAGCTGGACACATGTTTAAAAACATTCCAGAGATAATCATCAGAGTGATTCCTACCTAAGTTCTTTAATATTTTCAAGGTGCTTTCTACACATTGTCTCTCTTTGGATTCTGAAGCCACTGTATTCTGTAAGATTTTTATAAACAGAGCCTAAGAAGTAATGTATTTGGATAATTAAAGTTCAGTTGACCCAGAATATCATGCATTCACTGAAAGGGCTTGGATTACATTTCTTGATGTGGTCACTTTTTTCTTTTCTCTTTCACAGATGTGAAAATGGATGGAATGGGCTACTCTAGTGATGTGATATGGTCAGATAGACCCACAGGGAAAGCAAGCAGTTGATTGTTACTCTCTTTTTTAGCCCTCTGATTTATTCATAACTTGGTACAATTTGCAATTATTTAATTTCTCTTTAACTTGTTTTTCTTGGTCTTCCCCCCAGAATGTCAGCTTTGAAGACTGGGACCATCACCTCTGTCTTGCTCAGGGATAAATACTAAGCACTTACTGTACCACCTTGGACACAGCTGGGACTTAATACATGTATACTGAATGAGCTGGGGAAATACATACAGGATCTAAGTTGGGGGACAGGGAGAACTTCCTGCAGCCTGAGCCCTGCCAGTATTGCTCTGGGACTCCCAGGACCCTCTCCCCACAAAGTCCCTGGTTCAGCTTTCCAGCAAGGGGTCTCTTCTGGCTGCATAACTTCCCATGAAAAAACCATTCTGCTGCAGAAAGGATTCAGCTGGTGGCCCTTTTATACTAATTTAGATAGGGGATGTGTTCAACACCCTTTTTCTTTGTCCAGCTCAGCTTTCCCATTGTAAAGGAAATCAGGTTGGGGGGTAGAGAGTGATGTTAAAGGTGCAGAACTGCCCTGCTTTCCTTGAAGAGCTTACAAATTTTGTCTGATTTCTAGCCCCATAGTTACATAAGTGAAGGAGCTGATTCTGTCTCCAGGTCAGCCCAGGGAGAGGGTGAAGGCAGAGGGACTAATGGATGGAATACAATGAACTCAATTTTTCTTAATACAATTTTGGGAGAAGAAATACATCCTAAAAAGGGATTGTCAAATTTTCTCTTAGGAGAGCTTCTTACAGGCTCTAACCTTTCTTTCTGAAGACCTACTTCTATTCACACTATCAACTCCACCAAATTCCCCCATTCCCAACAATTAGTGTTGCTGAGGACTTTCTCTAAGGTAAGCATTCTGGGAGATGTCTTACTTTGTCCCGATTATCATTACAACAGCTCCATTAGTAGGTCTTCCTGTCTCCACTTGAGAGACAAGGAACTGAGCTGCAGGGTCATTCAATAACTCGCCCAGGGCCACCCAACTATTAACTATCAACTTACAGGGATCTGAACCCAAGCCTTGCCTTCAGTGACCATGCTGTTGGAGAATACCACTTTTTTACCCCTCACAAAAAATTAACTGCTTTACTGAGATATAGTTTCCATATCATAAAATTCACCCATTTAAATATGAAACTCAATGTTTTTTAGTGTACTTAGAGGGTCATGCAACCATCATCACAATATAATTTTAGAACACTTTCATCACCACCAAATGAAACCTCATACCTATTAGCAGTTATTCTGCATTATCCTTTTGTTTTTAAATCTTACTTTTCCACCTTCTATCATTCTGATCCCTGAAAAAGATCTTATTTTCCTTAATATATTTTGAATTCAGAATTATATCAATCAGTCGACTCTTGCCTCTCCATGCTTTCTCTTGGAAGTATGTCTTTTACAGTTTTCTCTAGGACAACTGGATAAACCAAGAGCTTAGGTCAGCAGCCTTCTTTGTCACATTCAATCATGGTATTCAAAGTCCTTGGAGGGGCGGGGGTGGGGGAATGGGGTGGCTGAGTGATGGGGGGGTATGTGTTGTGGTGAGTGCTGGGTGTTATGTAAGACTGATGAATCACAGACCTATACCCCTGAAGCAAGTAATACATTATATGTTAATTAAAAAAAGAAATTACACCTTTTCACATTTTAAATCACAGTAAATGCTGCATATTCAAAGTTAAATAAAAAGAGACAATTAAAAAAACCCAAACAAACAAAGTAAGCCACCCTCTGGACCCTCCCTTCCGGAGAAGATGGATCCGTCATAGACTTTACTGAGTATGAACATTTAAGACTTTCAGTGACAAATGATACTTAGGTATTTGGCAACAATAAAAACTTACTTTGTGATTTTCTTTTGTGATATTGCTTAACATAGCCTTGAAAAAAAAAAGTGGAAAAAAACCCCAAGTCATTGTGCCCCTTCAATGACCCAAATGTCTTAGAACAACTCTATGAGGTAGTTGATATGACCGCCATTTGATACACATAGAAGCCAGGTTCAGAGGCTGACTAACCTTAAGTGTTTTTAGAATGGTCTCATCTGCGCTTCAGTGGAAGAATGTCACACATTTGTTGCTGATATTTAGCGTGCTCCAACTGAGGTTAGCTAGGGAGACAATTTAACCACAGAGGACAGCACATATGGAGGGCCTAGTTTACTCTAAGGGTTTCAGGCAGGGTGCCCTGCCATAAATGTGGAATTTCCCATCGGAATTCTTTCTTGGACATGTTCAGCTTTCTTCCTCCTCTGGGTACTACATAGTGCTTTATCAAATATTGTTTTCCTTCAGAGTAGATATTAGTAGCACCAAAATGTTTGAAATAACTGCAATGTTAAAAAAATAAGGGATGGAGGAGATAACGAGAAATGGGCCTGTCTATTTGGTTTTTTATCACATTGGGTAATATAGGAGAATAAGGGCTTTTCAAATGGACACTGGGACACCTTAGCTCTGGAGAATATTTTATTCAGAAAAAAAAACTTCCAAAGAGAATTATTCAATAAATGGGCTGCCTCTTTAGTTACTCTTCCCAATTTGTTTAATTTTTCTAAAACTAATAAATCTGACCTTGAGTTTGACCAGCTGTTAAAAGACTGGTCTAAGGGGGCACCTGGGTAGCACAGTTGTTAAGCGTCTGCCTTCGGCTCAGGGCGTGATCCTGGCGTTATGGGATCAAGCCCCACATCAGGCTCCTCCACTATGAGCCTGCTTCTTCCTCTCCCACTCCCCCTGCTGTGTTCCCTCTCTCGCTGGCTGTCTCTCTGTCACATAAATAAATAAAATCTTTAAAAAAAAAAGACTGGTCTAAATTATGAAACAGTGTAGATTCTTTCACTTTCAAAGTTCTTTATATGACGTATTATTTAATCACAAAACTTCAGTGGATGAATCTTGAGGATTAACAGTATCATTTGTTATATTTCCTGAAATTATGTTTCTATTTTTCCCTTTAATTTAAAAGGGATTTTTTCTCTTCCTATCAAAATCACATGTATTATGGAAAGCATTTACTAACTGCATAACTGGGTACAGCAATGTTTTATAAATTATAACTAGTGAACTCTGAATGAATTCTTTCCTTAAGGAATTTTACCATTAAAATCTGGCTATATAATTTATGAATCTTAAGTGGTTTGGCTTCTGTGCAAGTTTTTATACAAGTTAATTATCATTAAATGTAAAAGATTTTCAGGCTTCTCCTTCCATTATGCTTCATGTTCTTCTTTTCCATTAGTAGTTCCTTTTCTTCCTTTTAATTTTAGGTTTCCAAGATTCTCTCATTTGAGCTCAGTCTTAGCTCCGTGGGTCCATAGAAAATAATACTCCCATCAATTTCTCTATGTCTGGTGAGACCTCACAGAAGTATAGACTACTCCCTACTAGTCCAGCAGTGTCCTTCTCTCATCTGTGGAACATTACTGCCTGTTCCGTAAAGCCCAAGTTTATCAGATCTCTGCTTCTGTTGTCAAGATGTCCTGTCAATGTGTTTCTTCTAGTTGTCATGTGGTGACCTTTACTAAAAGCTTTTCATTTCCATGCAAAGCCATGTTATTGTAAAGAACTGAACAGCACTTTTATATGTATGAGAGAAAACAAAGTGTAGGTTAAAAACTCCAATTTTTATATCTAGTTCATCAGTAGCCTCATTAAATCCTTAAGACCCTTTTCCTCAGCTGGATACCCACCTTATCTATTATTTGCCTTCATGTCTATATGTAAGAATCAATGAATATAAACCATAAGACGAGTTTTCAAGTGATCGGAAATGTAATTGCTTAATAGGTCAAGAGAGATCTATGAATGTCATGTTTCATCTCCTGTAGATCCCTACCCAAATCTCAAATCTCTTCCATAACTCATCTTTCTTGAGAGGTCAGTGGACTGAGGTCAAGGCAGGCTGGGTGCCAGTCAGATTTAAGAAAGGCAGGTAAAATTATCAAAAATCTTGATGTAAGGATGTAATCTAAATGGTATACAGCCATAATATGAAGGCAGATCAGTAAGCAAGAGGTGCGACCTGAATTGTGGCAGGGCAGAGATAGGTAAGAAAGTAAACCTTAGCCTGGGAGAGGCCCCAAAGTCCCTGCCTACATTCAGCACCAAGGACAGTAACAACCATAGGCCCCACATACCAAGATGGCTCTCTAGTCTCCTCCATAGAGAAAGCCTGGAACCAGTATGTGGTTTAAGGATTGTTCAACAGATGTCTTGAAGTGTGGTGATTGTCAGGTAGAAATCATACAGCTCTTTGTTTTTCTACCCTTGGAGGTACTTTTGTTAGAATATTCTAAGAATTTGCATTTCTAGACATGGAAAAAACCCATTTTTATAAAAAAAAATTATTCACTGCAACACTCATGAAAGACTGTCATGTAATTTTGGTTGGACCAGGAGCCCTGCTTCACACTTTTGCAGTACAATTTCATGTGTTTAAAACAAACAAACAAACAAAAAACTTTTGGCTGTTTTCCTGAAACTTCCACACATGCTGGTCCTAATCTACCCTCTAAAGTTGTATGCAGTAAAATACCTTTCCACTTGACAATCTTTGAAATTCTTGAAGAAACTTAAGGTGTCTCTTCTTAGCTTTCTCGACTCGAGGCTAATCATACACCATTTCTTCAATTGTTGCTTAAAGACATCATCACTTATTTCTCTACATATGGTCCTCGCTTGCTAAAGACCTTCTTAAAATATGTGTCCTAGAATGATTCCTAGTATTTCAGGCATGGTCTAAGGCAAGTATATTCGTCACAAGACTATTAACTCCCTCCTTGGATCCGGAAACTCTGTTTCTGTGAGTGTAGTCTGAGACTGCATCGGTTTTACTTAACAACCATTTACCACGGGATTAGATTGACAGTGTCATCAACTAAAATGCTCAGGTCCTTTATCCAGAGTTATTGATCAAAGTCTCCTCAGTTTTAAACTAGTGCAACTGTTTTTTTTTTTTAATCCAAGTGAAGAATTTTACCAAAGTTTAATCAATCTTGACATTTGTCCCAAGTTTTTAGGCTATTAGGACATTTAAAAATCTGTAATTACGAAATGCTTCTCTTAATTTGAGTATTCTAAAAAGTCTGATGAGTACAATTTGCATGCCTTCATTCAGATTATGGATTCAAATCCTTAAAAAGATAGAGCCAAGGATAGATTCACGTTCCCTCCAGGAAAATGATTCTAAGAAATTCTTAAAACATGCCCTTGTGCTGGAAACTAGATACACTATGTTTACAGCATTTCTAATTTTTCATGATAACATTTATGACAGAAAAGAAAGTGATTTTTGATAGAAATTAAATCTAGGGAACCCAGAATGTCTGTAAGTATTTGGGACTTTCTCTTATAAAAACCAAACACTAGTCTTTTCAATAATCTGTTTAAAAATTTTATCAGTGAAAACAGTTTTCAGAATCTACTTTCAAAGATTATGAAAATGATACCATTCACCCTTAGTCCCTCAGCATACACTGATTACCTGACTGCCACAAAGATGCACAAGAACTGGCCTGTATTTTCAAATATCTGGGAAGAAGGTAGGATTGGTTATGGGCACAAGAATCACACTGTAAGGAGAACAGTGATATGTACTATAATAAAGTAATATATAAAGTTACAAGGGCCACTTTTACATTGGGGTTAGCTATAACAGACAAAATGTACTAATATTTTATTAGATAATTTAAGGAAATCTCAAGAGATACTATGAAAAGAGGTAAGATTTTAGCATTCTGTATAATCTTAATTCAAATTAAATTTAAGAATTTCTGTTTACTCTGATTATGTTCAATATGTCCAGGGGATTTGTATAACCTCTATTACATAATATCTTACAGAATCACAGGATTTCAAGATTCACAATAATTTTACACAAGCCCTTGCAAATAGTATGCATATCTATAGTATTTCAGAGGAAGGCACCACTCTGTAGCAATCTCCAGTTTCTGGCACCTCTCCCATCTTCATTGAAAACATGCTAAAAAAATTTCAATTTCCATTGCCTGTAAATGTGAAACAGACAAGCTTCTTTGGTTCAAACATCTTCCCAACCATTCATGCACATATTAGCATATGTATTGCATTTCTTGTCCTAGCAATAATGCTACTGCTGACAAACAATAGAGCTGAGCATATTCCATCACCCAGGAAACAGATTTCTAAGAAGCTTATCATTTAGCTTCCCCACGATACCCATGTCTCCCTGTCAGCCATGTCAAAAAGCAGTTGCAACTCATCCCTCAACATAAATGCTGAACATCAAAATGAATAGGAGAAAATGGCTTCTGTGGCCAGTGGATAAATACACAGAGATGATAACAAGAAACAAAGAGTTGGGGTGTCTATAGCAAAAAAAAAAAAAAAAAAAAAAAAAAAAAAAAAAAAAAAGAAAGAAAGAAAAAAAAAACTTGTTCAAACTAGAAGCAACAGAGTATACTGCAAAGAACACAGGCTTTAAAGATTTGGGTGAACTCCATCTCTATAGCTTCGTAGACATGGAAATTTGGACAAAAGGAGTTCCCTCTCTGAACCCCAATTTCTTCAACTTTTGGCAATTGACATGATAGCAGGAGCCAAAGACTCCTGGGTCCATTATAACGTAGATTTAAGAATTTCAGGTTATGTGTTTAAGCCTAGAATCAAACTGTCAAGATACCTACCCTCCGGGGCCCCTGGGTGGCTCAGTCAGTTAAGCGTCTGCCTTGGGCTCAGGTCATGTTCTCGGGGTCCTGGGATCAAGCCCCACATCAGGCTCCCTGTTAACTGGGAGTCTGCTTCTCCCTCTGCCCTTCCTTGTGCTCTTTCTCTCTGTGTCTCCAATAAATAAATAAAATCTTAAAGAAAAAAAAAGATACCTACCCTCCCCCTGCAGACTCACTGCCCAGATATTCTCCCAAGAACCAACAAAGCATGGTCACTAACTATCCATTTGCAAGATATTCACCAACCAGCTTATGTGTCATGTTCAACAGGGTGTTAGCTCCAGCCCTCCAGCAGGTGGAATCTCTCATTGGTTCAATCTCCTGAGATTTTGAGAGAGAGAAGCTGTCTGGGGAATGCACCTGCTGACCACATCTGTGTTTAATCTTAGTCATGGGTCCTCCTGTGCCCACAATTGCATTACGTATATGGTGAGCAGTGCCCTGTTCTAAGGGACACCGTAATCACCACAGGCCATGTGAGTGGTGTACCTACAGAGGGGCAATACCCAACCACACACAGTGGGATGCTACGGAAGGGGCAGCCCTGGATTTTCATGTTTCTTTCCATGTAATCCATTAAGATTTAGCATTGACCTTAATTAGGAACCAATTAATTACAGAATATTTAGTAAACACTGGTACTTTGAAGGGAACAAGAGACATGTAAAAGCACAATCCTACCCAAAAAGAATCTATGATTTGCAATAGTCTTGCCTCCCTCAATAATATTTCAGGAAGTATTTTAATTTCAGTAAAATTTGTGGAGTAGTTCTTTCATCTTGGAGGAAAGGTGATTTATAAACACAAGCTATTTTTTTTAAAGATTTTTTATTTATTTATTCGACAGAGATAGAGACAGCCAGCGAGAGAGGGAACACAAGCAGGGGGAGTGGGAGAGGAAGAAGCAGGCTCATAGCAGAGGAGCCTGATGTGGGGCTCGATCCCGTAACGCCGGGATCACGCCCTGAGCCGAAGGCAGACGCTTAACCGCTGTGCCACCCAGGTGCCCCAACACAAGCTATTTTTATTGACTACAGATCCCTAGCTTGTTCTTTATGAAGTCAGTGTACCCAAGAGGAAAGACATGCAGAGATTAAAAAGCAACAAGAGTTGCAATTTCTTCTAAGTGACTTTCTTAACAAAAGCATCAGGTGGGGCCTGCTTTCCATGCATCAATTCATGAGATACCTAATGCTGAGAGTGCCGCACCTTCAGAATTCCCACTGCGACCACCTTGATCAGACAAACCACAGCTCCCATGAAAAAGTTTAAACCCAAGCATGGCCGGCTGGATGGAGTGTAAGTGCTATTAGAAAACAAAACAGAATACCCCTATCACAAGTTGGGTCTATTTAATCTGGCGATTTTTAAATATGAGAGGGATGACATGGAAAATGAAAGAAATACGCCCTTGCCTCTGGTTCTTTCTAAGCAAGGAGATTTGATTACCCAGCCTACTTGGGTTTAAGTCATCAGATGTGGGCCCCCACTGGACACATAGAGGAAAGGTATTCTAGGACCAGCAGATGGAATTGTCCATCATCAAAGCAGCTTCTTTTGACTTTGTGTGGGTGTGCACGTGGTGGTGGGAAGGTAGGAGGAGAAATGCAATGATACATTCAAGGTCACGACGATGGAACCCAGTATGAAGGGCAAAGGCTTAGAGCCGGAGTCCAGAGTTTCACATGTTACCTGGACCTTTTATCTGTGCGATCTTGTGCAAGTCCTTGGACCTGTGAACAGGTTCTCTCATCAGTAAAATGGAGATTAAGATAGTACCTGTTTCATAGGATGGCTAAATATTAAATGAGATAATAGGCTTAAAAATTCTTAGCAAAACATCTAACACATGATAAGTATTCAAAAATATTAGTATCACAGGGGTGCACGGGTGGCTCAGTCGGTTGAGCAACTGACTCTTGGTTTCAGTTCAGGTCATGATCTTAGGGCCATGGGATCAAGCCCCATGTCAAGCTCCCCACTGAAAAGGGAGTCTGCTGAAGATTTTCTCCCTGCCTCCCCCTCTGTCCCTCCTCTTGCTTGCACACTCTCTAAAATAAATAAATCTTTAAAAAAAAAAACTACTGTTGTTAAAAAATATTACAGAGAAAACAATAAGTTGGGTGATTAATAAATAATTGTTAAATGAATTGAGGCAAACGTAACAAGAGAGGCATCGATTATGATTATTTTGAGGGCAATTTTATTGCCAATGGCAGTTTTTTTACTATTTTATTCCTTTTATACATTCTTTGGTGGACTTTGCATCCTGGCTCTGATTTAAGGTTAAAATCAATGATATCCTGGGGCAGACTTGCCATTCTTTTGAAAAAAAAATTAAATTTTAACAACCATTTGTGCAAATGTCTAAATTTATAGGATTAAAGAAAATAAAGGGTTAGAGACTGACTCTTTTAGTGACTTCCACCAGGCTTGCTCTTCATACGATAGATGTCCTGCCATCTGTTACTCCAGACAGAAAATGGTAAAACCATTTGGAAATAGAAGTCAAGTCCTCCGAAAGCCATGAGACTCTCACGAAATTATCTACAAAAGAGATTCTTTCGTGATGTTTATTTCTTACAAGCCCTTCATCATTCCTCCTTTCAGATGTCTCCAAAATACAGAAGTTCTACCCAACTCAGTAACAACCCCTCAGCCAAGAATATTTAGAGGATTATCAGAAGAGGAGAGGCTAGTCTAAGCTTCTGAGGTACATTGGTACATGTGTGCACATACATACACGCACATGCTCTCAAATAGCTCAGCGTGTATCTGTAAAGAAGAAAACATCTCATCACATTTCTGAGCTTCATCTGAAGAGTTGAGTTTGGTGGGAAGTGAGTACTGGCAGTTCTGCTAGTTAATGATCTCTATTTTGGGACTTTACAAAGTAGCAAACATTTTCTTGTAAATTTGGGAACTCCCATAATGTTATCAATTTCCCATTGTGTCAAGTAAAACCATTAAAAAAGTCCTCTACTGTTACCACCAACATTTAATAAAGAGCAAGACATTTTTGGGGCACCTGGGTGGCACAGCGGTTAAGCGTCTGCCTTTGGCTCAGGGCGTGATCCCGGCGTTATGGGATCGAGCCCCACATCAGGCTCCTCCACTATGAGCCTGTTTCTTCCTCTCCCACTCCCCCTGCTTGTGTTCCCTCTCTCACTGGCTGTCTCTCTCTCTGTCGAATAAATAAATAAAATCTTTAAAAAAAAAAAAGACATTTTTAACTAAAGAAGTTGCCAGAGCACAAATAAAGAAAAAGATTAGTCCTTTGGTACTATAAGACAGAAGACTTTACACACACACACACACACACACACACACATGCATGCACAAACACACATTATACGTCATAGTATATATTGCTGGCTGATGAAAAGTGAAAATCCTGTCCAGGGTCCTCAATCCAGAGTTTTTTGGGCTCCTTTATGCTAAGATCCCTGCTTGCTCTCACTTTCTTTGATTCTGTGGAGCTGGTTTCATACAAATGTTAAATTCTCCAGGATATATCGCTCAAGTCAAAGCAACAGAGTTGTTAAAAAAAATTTTTTTTAATCTCCCACTCTTGTGGGAGAGATTTAGTTGGTTCACCACATTTTCATTGTAGATTTTAAAATTCACTTTAAAAACCTGAAAGGTGAGGAGCCATGTAGCCTCTGCTCTCTCTCACCCTCAAGGGCACTCCTCCACTGCCCCTGCCCTTTCCTGCCACATTGGGGAGAGTGAGCAGGCATCCACTGGGTACCAGGGAAAAAAGTGAGGAAAAGGAATGCTGCTAAGTTTTCATCAGATTAGCCAGAGGAGGAAATGGGAAATGATTCTGTGTTGCCGTATGGGTCAACGGACAACTCCTGCAGATTCAGCAATGTCTGAACACCTTTCATGGGAATATGCTGTGGCCTCTCTTTCAGAGACTCTCAGTACAGGAACCGCTAGCGTGGCTCCCCAGGACCAGGACACACTCTAGGTATTAACTATAGTATGAAGATACTTCCAGAAAACTAACAGGCCCTAGAGTCCACATGGGCAATATCCCCATCCAAGAATACTTGGTTGAAGGATTCCTCAACAATAGTGAACTGTTTGAAAGTCTAAAGATGGTGGTCTGGGGCGCCTGGGTGGCACAGCGGTTAAGCGCCTGCCTTCGGCTCAGGGCGTGATCCCGGCGTTATGGGATCGAGCCCCACGTCAGGCTCCTCTGCTATGAGCCTGCTTCTTCCTCTCCCACTCCCCCTGCTTGTGTTCCCTCTCTCGCTGGCTGTCTCTGTCTCTGTCAAATAAATAATAAAAAAAAAAAATCTTTAAAGATGGTGGTCTGATTTCATCCATACCCAAGAAGGATTTCTGGAACCCATGGTAGGAATCCTCCCCTTCTGGGGGCCTATGAGGAGGGGCCCAATACCCTTCAGGCATAGTTCTGCTATCCATGAGGCATCCTGTTGGTTTGAGAGCTCCCACCAGGGCCACCTGAGGCACCTGAGGTCTCCCTGTGGTAAGAGTCTCAGATGACAGCTGGATGCTAGAATCTTTTCCAATGTCCAGCGAACTACCCTGAAATAGCTCCCTTACCTTCACTCCTCTGTGTCCATATTAATGAATTCTCTTAATGAACTCATTCTGATTTGCCCGGGACAATTACCACACTAGTTAGGGAACTTTTACATACAGAGGCTCTGTAAATCAGGGAGCCCAATTAGTCACAATCCTTTACAGCGCCTGTCACGAGTGTCAGATTAAAATGATTTCAAGGCAGGAGTGCAAGCTTAGGGCCAGTGTATCAGCTCTTTGCATATGGAACACCATAAAAATTGGATAACTTATCCTTGTTGAAAACTAACAGCATGTGTGTCAAAGTTTTAGTACATAGTAGTAGAGAATGTTCTATAGCTTATTAATTAGCTGTTCTATTTTCTTCTTCATTGTATGGAAGAGGCCATTTCTGTGTTTCCCTGCTCTTCGGTATTGCCATCAATAGTATCTTACAGAGCTAAAAAATGATTCACTATTATGTTAATCATTAGGAATTATTTCTAACTGGCAAGGAGAGTAAACCTTTAACACCCACATAAGGAAATGTGGCTTTGAAGTCATGTGAGGGAGGCTCTAGATAGCACAGCTTAATGCTGGGCAGGATCCTTTTTTTTTTTCCCCTTTATTATCCTTTTCCTCTCTCAAATGTTCCCACATGAGACCTCGCGGCACCAGAGCAATAATGATAACAATGCGCTTCATTTTCTCATTAGTTCCCAATGGCTCCAAATTACAAATCTGAGCTGTAAATGGAAAAAAGGCAAACTGATGATGAATATAGGACTTGCCCAAGGGCAGGTGCAGACTTACACCTCACTGCCTGTTGGCATTTTAGTTTGAGCAATGATCACTTTTAGAGGTTTCTGTGATATCATCACCGGAAAAGGAAGGAAACAAGGAAAGACATGCACAAGAGAAAAACACATATTGAGCACCCATTATGGATTAGGCCCTCTATTAGGGGCTCATATTTGTGATTCTTTTGGCCTTCACAACAAATCCTGTGAGTTACAATCATTTCCCACGCTGGGAAAGTCCAGGGCAGCAGGGCCTATGTCGGTATTTGCCCAAGGTCACGGAATCAGCAAGAGGCAAAGGGGGACATTTAACCATCAGACCCGAACTCTGGTGCTAAAAAAGCAAAAGAAATATCTCTTAGTGAGGCAGAGCTCCTTTTTCTGTATCTGGTTAGAAACGGGCCTACAAAATTCTAGAACAACTGACCAAAATATAAAAACTTCAGTCAATAATTCTTTTGAGGGGCGCCTGGGTGGCACAGCGGTTAAGCGTCTGCCTTCGGCTCAGGGCGTGATCCCGGCGTTATGGGTTCAAGCCACATCAGGCTCCTCTGCTGTGAGCCTGCTTCTTCCTCTCCCACTCCCCCTGCTTGTGTTCCCTCTCTCGCTGGCTGTCTCTCTCTCTGCCAAATAAATAAATAAAATAAAAAAAAAAATTTCTTTTGAGTTTTATTGCCTATATAATTTGAGATCGTTTATTTTATTTACAGTGAAACTAAACTGAGTAAATAATGTGTCAAAAATTGGGGATTAAAGTCCCAAGTCACCTGATTAGAGCCCAATTTGGTGATGGGCTAGGGCCAACGGAAGCACAGAAGAGGAGGAGCAGAGCATTCAGACACAGAAGGTTTCTGATCTCAGAGGTTCCTCATGCAAAAATTCAGAGTTGCAGGACACATCTGAACGACTGTTTTGGTCCACAATGGGTTTTGGGTTTTGATCTTCGAAATTTGTTCATTGTTTGCATTTTGGTTCTGGAAGGTGGATACCTGCCATAATATCAGGTTTCTTTTAGGATAAAATGTTTCACCTTTTTAGTTTTCACAAACAAAACAGAGAACTCTGAGAACCAGAAATAGAATAATGGGGGTGGGAGGTTATTTTGCATGGAAATCAAGTAGGATTGGGACTCTAAGGAACAAGGGATTAGAAAGAAACAGACTTGCGGCGCCTTGGTGGCTCAGTTGGTTGAGATTCAACTCTTGGTTTCAGCTCAGGTCATTGATCTCAGGGTCCTGAGACTGAGCTCCACATGGGGCTCAGCATGGAGTCGGCTTGTTCCCCTCCCCACACTGCCCCTTCCCCAGTGTGCTCTCAATCTCTCTCTAAAATAAATAAATTAAAAAAATTGTTTTAAAGGAACAGACTTAAATGGTGATAAAGGACAGTTCGACTGTTACTGTTACCAAGAAATGGCTAGGGCTGCCAGAATTCAGTCCCATGGTGATAGCACTTATTGGCCCAACTTTCTTCCTCCTGCTATATCCCCTTCTTTCCTTTCCTCCCTGTGTCCATCCCTACTTCCTTCCTTCCTCCCATTCCTTCCATTCCTTCCTTCCACAATGTTCTCTTGCCAGCATATACAGAACAGACACCAAGTCAGACACATGGAGAAGTCAGACAGTGGTCCTCAAGGAGGGCACAGGTAAGCAGTCAATAAAGGAACGAAGTCACTTAGCAGTGGGGCAATTTGAGAAGGCTGCATTGTCTCTTGCATGTTACTGTGAGTGTGGATTATAAGAAAAAAAGAAAAAGAACGTATGTTAGAGTAAGGACAACGAAAGACGTAAATACTCGTGGGACTTTCTCTGTGACTCAAATATTTAAGGTTAATTATCAACCTTAAAAGTTTCCACAGTCTAATGTATTTCAGTCAAGATTTTATGCTTTTAATCTCTAATATTCTGCGACTAATATCACCCCAAGTGTTAGATTCATCATCTAACAAAAGGAAAAATCACACTGAAAGATAACCCGTGACTTTGGACAGAAATAAACCCTAGTCAGGTTATATATCTCATTCTATGGAAAGTGTTCAGCATTCAACCGGCAGAGTCCTAGTTGACACAGCACATCCTGTAATTACCCCTAAAGGCCATTTGATTTGATAATATATTCACCACCATGTATAATTTACATAATGTTTTACAATTATCCATTAATATGCAAATGTTAGGCTAAAGATTATGCGGCCTAGAAATGCAATGCAAGTACTTCTCAGACAATCACGCTCCATGTGCTTATAGATATCTAACCCAAAAGGCCTTTCAATTTTAGTGAAGAAATGATGCATGGCGGTCAAGATGAAATGTGAATGAACACAACTTATCATGGTACACAAAGCCATGTTAAGTTCAATAAACAATTATTCAGTTTGGGGCACTAGGCTGGGCACCCAGGCTATGAGGATAAACAACATTTTTTTCTCTCTCTCTGCGAGGGCCTCCATGATGTTAGAAAGGCTGCCAGAACTAGCACAAACTCAATGCGGGAAATAAAGGGTAGGCACACACACCCTTTGGACTTGTAATTCCCATGAAAACAACTGGCCAGGTGAATATCAGGACACACTAATCAGCTAAACTGGTCTGTGAAATTAAATCCTTCTTCTCCCTTCCTCAACAAGAACCCATCTAAAAAGGAAAAGGACATCAAAGTGAGGAAAGGAAGACGTACCTATGCCGCGACAGCATCATTGTCGATGTGCTAAGTGTACTAAAGGAAGGAAATTCAGTTACTTGTTCCCATAGCAACTGCAGCTCACCTCCTGGACCTAGTAAATTAAGTTATGAAAATTAGTCCCACTTGGAGCACAAGGAAACGCTGTCCCTAAGCAAGGGAAATCACAGGTCGGTCAAAGTTTGCATTAACAAAGCAGCACACTTTCCTCAAGATGAGCTCCAGGGCCAACAACCCTCACATCAGTAACTCACTACAGGAAGAGAACTGTCCCCTTCCACTGGCACCACCTGACTAGGTGACGGGACAGTGCGTGTGAGTCCAGGAATTTCAGACGGACCGAAGAGAATAAACACAGGCACCTTTTCCCTCCACACCAAGGCATGGGATGCAATTTATTTCATCCAGCCAGTGAGAAAAGGAGACACAGTAAGCGCACTGTAACACTATTACTTCGGAATGCCAATTCTCTTTAGGTTTCAATGGAAGCTCAAGAGAGGAAATGGGGCAGGGATCTGAAACTTGTATGAACATGAACGTTTCAAGTCTTATGTGATTGTCAATCCAGTTGATGATGTTCACCCCTGGACACAGTCTGATCGCTTCCCTCTCTGATAAACACAACAAATTAGTACAGCCACTGACCCTCAAAACTGTCAACTAATATCAGCAATATCTAAAGGTCATTCATTAAAAGATATTAAGTGACATGTTATTTAATAATATTTTAGAACCAGGGTCATAGTCTTTCTTTGCATCACAACTTCTGCCTTCATCCTGCACTACTTTTAGGTCCACATATAGGACCCTTGGCCTCATCTTCAGTGACTCTCACTCCCATTTCACACTGGCGATCCCTTCCACAATCACACCTGAACTGAGACTATTAAGGAGGAAAATGTGCTATCACCAGAATCAAGATTCAATACTCAAGACAGTCTCCTTTCTTACTTCCCTAACTAGTTCAAGAACTCCTACCGTTACAGTTCTTCAACCTCAAGAAAACCTCAAGTCCACCTGTCCCCTCCCACCTCCACATTCTCATTCTCCCATCCAGAGTCCATGGTGCATTCTACAATTGTGCTCTGTCTTCCAAAGTCCCTCAATTCCTTGGTCCTTCCAATCTTCTTTCCCATCCCTGCGTCATCAACCTAACCATGGAAGAGCCCTACAGGCCACTTTGTCTGTGCCCACCCAGAACAGCTGAAGTGACTGATCCCACTGGATGGCCTCACTCTACAGGCAGCTAGCCTTCTCTGGTAAGCCTGCTCACCCATGGGCCACATCATATTACACATTTTCTACTTTCCTTAAATGTCTCTGATTAGCTCCCCTCACTCTGTGGAGATATGGATGTTGTTGCACTCTTCTGAGAGAAAACAAAAGCAATCAGCAGAGAACTTGTGTCAACTTCCTGCTACAGAATCTACTCATTCTCCGGGACACACTCTCAAGTATAGAGGCCACGTGCAAGGGCTGCAGCATCAGACCACTGGGTTCAAATCCTGGCTCCTTGATATAACCACTGATAGGCCTGGCCAACTACCTCACCTCTCTGGGTTCCAGATGCCTCATCTGTGAAGACATCATGGCAATACCTGCCTCAGCATGTGGATGCTACAGGAAATAATCCAGACAAAGCACATGGAAAAGTGTTTGGCACGCCATAGTCACTCAGAAATGGTAGCTTGATAATTACCGCTGTTTTTATAAGTCTTGGTGCTCTCTTCTCTCATCCTCTTTTCTTGGCATCCCATTAAAATAGAGGTAATGTCCTTCTTGTTTATAAAAGCCAATTTCTCCATAGCTAGTTGGATTCCATTTCCTTTTCCATCCTCAGACACCAGGTCCCATCAGCACCTCCTCTCTTCCCTACTCTAGCAGATCCTATCTATCTATATTCAGGTACGCCCAGAGGTATGCTGGTAAATGTTTAACCACTAACTCTTGGTGTTGGTGGGGGCGTGTTGGTCTTTGCTAGTTTCTGTGATGTGCATATCTCCACCACACCCCATTAAACTGCCAACTGTTTAACAACTGGCCACCAAACTTGCTGAAAATTTAATAATTTGCTCCAGCACATCATTGATGTAGGCTGTAATTTCTCTCATCTTTAAACAAATAAAAACACCATAGAGCATCTCAAACAAAAGCAAAACAAAAAAACCTCACAGGATTCACCCCCCACCCAACCTGCTCCTGCCCGCCGGCTAGGTGCCTGGAAGGAGCTCTTTCCCTCAGGGCTTCTGCCCATCCAAATCTCTCCTCCACTAGGCGTACACCCCATTCTGCCTTCCATCTCCATTCCTCTACGGAAACTGCTCTGGCCAAGATCTCCTACATCCCCCAGACACATTTTAGTCCTCTTCTGACCTAATTCTTAGCAGCCTCTCTGGTGTCTCTTTGTCTTCTGGTTGTGCCCTTCCCCCTCCAGGCTCTCCTTCACAGGATCCTCCTCTTCCTCTGTGAGGCTCCTAAGTGAAGGTTTTCCATGGTGCTACATCCTGGACTCCTGCTCATGCCACCTGAAATTCTCTCGAGACAATCTTAACCAATGCTGTGACTTTAACACCAACTTATACGGCAATGACTCCCAATTTATTATCTCTAGCTCAGGCTTTTCCTCTGTGTTCTCTGATCTGATCATGTATCTATTTTGACAGTGAAAACGCAGTAATCCTAGTAGACAGGAGGAACAAATCAAGAATAAGAATGTTGCCTGCCTCAAACAGCATTCAGGCTACATGGGAAGAAGTGACAGTCAATCTTGAAAGTCATTGAAGGAAGAATTGGAGCCAAACCTGTAGGGTACTGAGCTTTGCAGTTACTACTGAATGTGGCATGTCCATTAATATAAATATTTATGTCTGGGTGTGGGGCCCAATTCTTTTGAATCTATGCAGCAATTTAAGGGCAATGGCAAGAACTAGACAATATGGAATCTTCCTTGGCACAAAGTGATTCTCCAGGAACAAATGGAGGTCCCCTGGCTGCAAAAACAAGGGTGTCCCTTGGCATCCAGCACCCAGGTCTTCAGGGGTGATTCTCTGAGAAGGCATTGTGGCTTCAGGTCTGTGGGCCTTAGTGCCTCAAAGAGCTACTCATACTGAGAAAACTGGGCTCAAGGACTCATATCAATTTTAGGGGAGAATGAAATGAATTTTAAAAATAAAGAAACTGGAGGGCAACATATTTGTGACTTGCTACTTGGAAATACACTTGCATTGCCCAGTTAAGAAAAACTAGTAGGTTGTAATAACCTGCAAGATTTTCAATTGATTGAACAGAGATGCTAATAAAGAGGACTTGGGAATAAATTCTTTATCTGAGCAATTTTAAGGGCAGAAACAATTTTGCACATGTATTTATGAGGCAAACCTTGCTAGAATTTAATAAGGAACCCATAAAAATTGGGATCCATGTATCCTATGGAAACTCATCCATTCATTTTTAGATAAAGGTCTTAAATTTATGGATGTCACGGATTACTGAGGGGCAGCAGGGAGCCCACACACTGATCTGCAGATATGATGCTTCAGAAGTAAATATTTCAATCAAATGGTGCTAAGGTGCCCCATCAATTGAAAAAAAATGAATAATCAACATAAGAAAGATCATACGGCCCACAAAAAAGTGCGGAACATCTTAACAACTTTGACAAAGTCTGCTGGATGCTGGGATACAGTAATGAACAAAATTTCTAAACACATGCTCCAAAGGGGCACCTGGGTGGCTCAATCAGTTAAGTGTCTGACTTTGGCTCAGGTCATGATCTCAGGGTCCTGGGATGGAGCCCTGTGTCAGGCTCTGCACTCAGCAGGGAGTCTGCTTGTCCCTCTTTTTCTCCCTCTGTCCCTGTCCCCACTCATGCTCTCTCTTTCTCTTTCAAATAAATAAATAAAATCTTTTTTAAAAATTAAGAAAACAAACACATGCACCAAAGACCAGCAGAAATGCAAAGTATATTAGCAATGGCTACTGGGATGATACCATTTATTTCATTTTCTAATTTTTATTACATTTCCTAATTTTTCCTTCAGGTGTAAGAGCCTGTTTCACCACCAGAAAACAACAAAAAGAGTTTTGCTTAAGAAAAATGTCAAAAAGGAGGTAATTTCAGAAATGGCTTTAGATTGCTAAAATATTAAAACAGCTTTGCTTCTAGGTTATCTCTATTAACTTAAGAATCAGAAAATTAACAATCCAGAAATAGAAACTCTTAGTCTAGACCATCTTGAAAACTCACATAAAATTTAAAAAGGAGGCAGAATTTTCTTCTGTTACTAACACTGTGAAGGTTAAAAAGTTTCCTGGAAATGAAGGTTACATGGCTGATAAATGTGTTCTTGTAGGCTCTCCTTGGGATTGGATTCCTTCACAAATCTCAAAAGGACGAGTTTGAAATATGGACTCTAGGCAGGTTATTCTCACTCATAAATAACATAGTTCAACCTCTGCCTGATGTTATAAGAATACCAAATTTAGCATTATGGAGGTACCGAACACATTTGCATTTGAATATTTGAGACAAAATATTAAGCTAAGAGAAGAGACCAAAAGGTAATCCCAGGCCATGGATGGCATCGGCGTATACCACCGTACCGAAGAGGAGCTGAATGTGGGTCAACTATTCCACTCTGACACATACGAATGTTCACATGCCTCATCCCCTCTCCAGGTACGCCCTAAATTAAAGCTGTAGAGATACAAGACGGGCCGTGTAGTTAGCGTAGTTCCCAACCATTGAGGTGAAACTCTATCCCATTCCCTCTCAGGCATATAAAAGCTCGCTGTATTTGTACCTTGCAAGTCTGTTCCTAAGGCTGATCGATTTAAAAGAAAAAAAAATATATATGTATATACATATATGTGTATATGTATATATATATGTGTGTATATATATATGTTTCTAGATCCAAACCACTGGAGTAGAAAGTTAAACCTCAATCCGACTGATGATGAAAAACCAGATTCCACTCCATCACTTCCTAGACCCTTCACCTACAAGATAGGATAAAAATCCAGAAGCAGAGTTAACTAAGAGCAGAAAGGTCTGGGAGCCGCAAGCACGAAATGAAGAAATTCCCTAGAAATGCTCACATTGTGCCTTGGTGCAGCAAAGTAATGTGAACTAATAGGTGCTAACATTTCTAATGTTTCACATCTCATAATGTTTCCCAAATTTATTTCATAGCAAGAATTTTTAGGTCAATCTTTGGGAAATTATCTCAAATGGAACCCATTCCAATTTTATAACAAGAATTAATGAGAAAATTGGTCTCAGACTTCATAATCAACTTTGCTAGAATGTTGCTACTCATTCTGTTAAAAATTATGAATTGAAAGAATTTTGGAGTCTAATTATGGGTTATATTCTATTTTTCTCCATTTCACCAGCATTAAGTTGAAAATTTTCTTATGTGAAGTTAGTCCGATTTCACCCTTTTTAACTTTGAGAACATGAGTTAATTTGCGTGCTCACTCTGCATATTTATATCTAAATCCGAGATTTGCTTGGAAATGTGAATTTTATCAGTTGTCAGAAGCAACTCAACATGGGCTGGTGCGATGGGGAAAAATCAAATTACATTCACACGAAACTTAAGCTGGCTCCCATCTGGCTAAACTTTAAGCTTAAAATAAATGCAATTTTCTTTTCTTCACCTCATCCGATTAGACATGGAAGCTACTCCACCAGGGGGTGAGAAGATCGCAATCGGAGGAGGTAAAAGAGAGGAAAAGTGCAACTGCACCATTTTCTATCCTTGTTACCCTACGTTCATGGCACTGACGGCAGAAGGGGCCATGCCGCTAAAGTCACTTTGTTCTTCGTTGCTTCCAGAGACTTCCATATCTTGTGGGAGTGCAATAAACAGACTTAAAGAGGATATGGAAGGCTGAGAAGAACTCTTTAAAGATGCAATCTTCTTTTATTCTTTTTTTTTTTCATTTGCAGAAGGCTAAGACCTAGAAAAGGACCTATTTATCAACTTGGTTAGTACACTGAACACCACACCCCTTGTAACTTCTATGGACATCTGTGAACTTTGTGAGCCCGTGTGCATGTGTGTGAAAAATTTAGAACCGTGTTTCCCAAATTTGGATCATATCTGTCAGTCAGGTACAAAGACTAGCAAATGAAGTGGGTTTACCCTCATGTTGTCACCTATGACCCCTCATTTTCTTGAGCAAGTCTTTCTTATTTGGCCATTATTGACTTCCAGTTAAAGATGATGTGGTGAATTTCAGAATGGTGGACATCAGTTTTGGTTGGTTGTCAGGGAGGGGTTCTGGCCCATCCTGTGGAACTACCATACCTGGATTAAGCAAAGTGTGGTAATCTAGTGGAAAGGAAAATATGCCATCTATTTTCTCTACTGTGATATTCCTTTCTGTGTGATTCACAAGGGGGTAGAGGGACACTTTCATCAAGGAATAGTAGTGTAAGTCTAAGAAATGAATATATAAACTTACTGGAGGTTTATGTCAGTCATGTTAGATTTAACTTCACTACTTCCTCCCCCACGATTCTCTCCTGGCTGAGAACTACTGATCAAAGACTTAAGCAAACTGTCAAGAGGAAACTTTTTGAGGAGATGGAAATAGTCTATATCCTGATTGTGATGGTGGTTACATGACTGTATATGTTTCTCAAAACTAAAGAACAGTACCTCTAAAAAGAGTGAACTTTACTGTGCTAACTATATCTCAATAAACCTGACTCAAAGAAAGAAGGAAAAAAGCAAAACAAAATAAAGCTTACCTGGTTCACTCATCCCTCCCATCCACATTCACATCCATACACACCTCATATTCCTCACCATACTCCCAAACCTAGGAAAAATGTCTCTTCTCAAAGCTGGCCTCACACACTTAAGAAGAAACTAGCAAGGGATTTCGTAATTGTATGTAAGAGTTTTGAGTGGGACTATTGTTCAAAAACAGCAATCAATTTTGGATGTTTTGATTCAACTCCCCTAGACAGATTTCCAGAGACAGCCCCTTGGCAGTGCACATTCAGTTTATTACTCCTCTCCTCCAAATTTAATTAGGCTCCCAAAGTTAAATAAATTTATCAAGTAAAGAGGCTAATTAAGTTTGGTATCATCTTCCTTTATTTGGCATAACTTAAAAAAAAAACAAAACTCATTCTACCATATCTTCTCTACTAACATTAGCCAAAAAGATCATCTCCTAGGCCCTTCAATTTCTCCAACAGATTAAAATAAACAAAATTCCCTGTAGATAAACCTAACACTATTTGCACTCAAATTTCAAGAGTTATCTTAGATCAGACATTGTTCTAGAACATTATTTATCCATTAAAAACAATGAGTTCTATATTACACACACACACACAATTAGTACATGCAATTAAAAAGCACTAGCAGAGCCCATCAAATCAAAGTCACTGCCAAGAGCTAGGAAACAAAAAGAAAAAAGAAACAAGTTGAAGATAGAGAGAGGCATTCTTTTTATTTAAAATCTCCTAAATAAAATACTTTACAGTATCATGTGCCACTCTTTTAATAAAAGTATTAAATAAAGAAGAATCTAAAACCTTGAAAAATTAAATACTACCCCAACTACCCCATAGTTTTTTGGCAACTCAATAAAGAGAAGAGCCCCCCCAAAGTGGTGAAATGCCTAAAAAGGGGGCTTTTTAAAAAGGGTCCCCTCTGAAAATAAGGATTGGCTGCTCACAACTTGGTCTGTTATTACTTCGGAATGCAAGTCAATGTATAGCTCCTCCATTTTACTATTTTTAAAACAGCTTGAAATATCTAAGTAAAATAAATCATGACCCCATGCATTTTCCAAATGAGAGTCACCCAGTCTCATTATCTCGAAGAATCAGTATTACCAGACCGTGTATGAAAAACACATGCCACCTGATAGTGTCACTGTTTTTCCATATTTATACAATGTAAGACATGTGCGATTCTCATGTCATCAAAAGAGACGTAAACATTTTGATACACAAAGTTAAAAATAGCCAGTGTATACATCAAAAACTGTTTAACATTTCTCATGATATAGCCACAAACAAGACAACATTTTGAACTCTCAGGTTAATGATTTCTTGGTTTCTTGGGTTTGTTGTTCTTTTACGGCTGTACTTTGTGTGGTAAACAGGTACTTTCTCATATTCTGTTGAGGGGACACACACACTGAGATGACCTTTTCAGAGAATAGTTTGGCAACAGGTACCCAGAACTTAAGGGTGGACATGACAAGCAATTTAACTTCTAGAAATTTATTCTAAGTCAAAGATTAAAGATGAATGCAAGATTTATCTGCAAGGATAATTTATAAGTGTTTATAATAGTAAAAATTAGGAAAAACTCCAACATATAAAAGTAAACACCTATTTCATAAATTATGATATATTGACACAATGGAATGATATTGAGTCATCAATGAATATGTCCCTGAGGGTTATTTGAAGCCATAGAAAGATGTTATAGATATGATCATTGTGAGTGAAGAGAAAAACCGGATTCTGAGCTATAGAGGCAGTATGAGCCCATATTTTTTCTATTTACATGTATATGCAAACATACGTATAATACAGATAATGTGTGGGTACAAATACAGACACAGTAGAGGGTAGAAGGAAACATACCACTGTGCCTATAGCTGTCACCTCCGGGTGCAAGAGAGTGAGTGGCTTTAATTTTCTTCCTGAAATGTCTTTCCTACTTTGTAAAATTTCAACAGTGGTTGTTCACTGTTTCTTAAAAATATTATTTTTAATGTATTAATTTTATAATCTTAATTATAAATATATATATACACATATATGTGATATGATGCTGGTTTCATGTGATTTTTTTTGGTAGAGAAATGGTAGGAAAAAATCAAGGGCAATTATTGTGTGATCATTTATTTAAAAAATTAGAATACTGATCATCTTTAAAAGTTATAAATTTCAAAAAGAAATATATACTATAAAACATCACTTGTCTAAACAGTGATAGAAATCAAAGGATTACCACAGAGAAAATAGCCTTATTAGTCTTTTACTTTGTTTCTAGAATATAAGTTAATAAGGAGCATAAAGGTAATTCTACACAGCTGACTTTTAGATTATCTTCAACAGATCAGTGGAGTCCCAGTGCCTGGAACAGATGTGGGATACCACAGATGCTCAGCGGATATCTGTCTAATAATTCTGGAAGCTGGGGTCTCTGGAGGGAGAAAGGATGAAGACAAGAATCATGTCTTCTTTGCTATCATACGTGAGTACTGTTCTTAGAATATGGTAGGTGATCAAAAGAAGTACAGTGAATTCAAATGAGTAGAGAGGGTCCCCAAATGTTTCGTGGCACTAACCTGGGCCACAGAAGCTGGGTGGACATTAGACCAAAAGCAGCGGCAGGAGACTGTGCCAAGGAGCCAAGGCACAGTGGAGGAGGGCTGACTTACTTAGGGAGCTGCAAATGGGCTCTAGCTCAACAAGACACAAGCTGCTTGTGGGAGCTGGTTTAGTAGTATGAGGTCAGCAGAGCAGACAGAGGCCAGATTTTTTAAAGACCCCAAGCAATAGCGGGTTTTCCACAGTCCTGGGTTTGAACAGGAGAGAATGACCATTCAATTTTCTTGTTAGTCAGGACCTGGAAATTGCCTTCTCACGCCCCACTTATTCTCATTCACGTTCCCTCAACTGTGAGTGAAAGGGGGCCCGGGAGGAATGAAGGGTGTTTGTCACTGAACCAGACATTTCTGCTTGGGTTTCAGATACAGGCTTTTATATAAATGGCGGCTGATGTCTTTCTATTTGGAATTATTTGAAACAGAATATCCCCTATCAGACACAACACTGGGAAAACACCAAAATAAATCAGAAACACAAAAGTTGTTTTAAGGTACCAGTCATTTTTGGCACAAAGGACTGACACCGTCCTTTCATTTAAGGATGTGCCTTGGGGCTCCCTCTTATGCATATATAGGAAATGTCAAGATACACGATTCTCATTTTCTAATCTGTAAGGAAGCTCTTCTAAGAGGAACAAGCCTGATAATTCAGGGATATCACTAAGACCCAGGAGTAGTACCAAGAGAAAAGATGTGAGCAGGAACCATGCAGATGTCTACGGATGATAATCAACCTCACTCGGATCACGGCGTGGCAGGCAACTCACCCTTTCGGATAAGCTCTGACAGAATAACATGTTTGAGTCAGAAAACGTGTGACGCAGACATTAATGCAAAAACAGACAATGCTCTATTGAGTAAGGAATTTCAGAGTGAATTGCCTTCTGACAGGGCAGGGGATACGGGCTTTGAAATTTTTTCAGCTGTGACCTACAGCACGAGACACATTTTGTGCTACGTCCCAATATGCATGCAGATGAATGTAAAAACTGATCTAATGAAACACTTATCTTTGCTACTTGTGAAGCACTCTAAAAATTATTTTATTCCATTTTTTAAAACACTATTCAAAATTCACCGAAGTGATTTCATTACCCGTGATGAGTCACTATTTGCAATTACTTCAAGAGAGTAATCCATTTGACTGCCTCCTTACAGATATATATTTTTTCTTATTCCTTCAGATAAAATACCTACAACCACATCTCATGAACTATTCAAAGTTAGAAATCAAATGACTCAAGGTCATGACTCACAAGGAATATTCAAAAACAGTACAAATTATATTACTATCTTAAGCACAAATGCAGGCAACCACTTGACATAGGAACTGGTGCAGTAAGGACAAAAGACCCCAGAAAGAGAGAAAAAGGTCCTAGGGTCCCCTTCTTAGCCTCTAATCAGCCATGATGGCCAATGTTTTAAGAAAGAAACAAAATGGGTCAACAGCCAGAGGATTAGATATATTTGGGTTTTGTCTGGTTTTTCTTTGTCTTATTTTTCTTTATTTTCTCATCATTTGTTTTCTGAAAACCCAACCCTCTAGCTAACCAAAATAGCTCAGTAAGTGTCAAGGGCTGTGATTCTGATTTTTCCTAAAAACCAAGAGCCGCAAAGAAACTTGGGCCCCATGCTCACACAAAGAAAACAAAGAGCTTGATCCTGCCAGTGACAATTTAGCAACCAGAGGATTCACCCGCTGGCTTCTGACCTCCATCCGACTGACAGTAACCCATGCTGGCCTGGGGCTGCCCCCTCACCCAACAGGCAGCCTCCAGAGAGCAGAAGACAAGCCCTGGTGGGCCAAGATTCCCAATGCCACCCCATCGGGATGATGGTGACAAACGGTATCTGCTGAGCTCTTCCCGTGTGTCAGATGCTGCGGCTAAGACCCATCCCACTGCCTTCTGTCATCCCACATGACATTGCTTGTCCTGACTGAGAGGTTTTATTGACTACTAACTGTCCAAATTATAACCCCAGAGACAATCGGTTTAACAAAACTGTCTGATGTCCAGTTCTATATGGCACCACTGGCTGCCACCCATGCAACCTCAACAAGCCTTTTACCCATGCTGATTGACGGACAGCCTCACACAAGAATCTGGATGGAACTGACACTAATTATGAAGCAGATGGAGCTGGAGGGAGAAAAATGTGCAAAGACAGACAAGTAATTTCCATGTAGTGTGAGATGTGCCTCAATAGGGAAAGTTCAGGGGTCAAGAGCAGCCTTGTGGAAGGGTGCTGTCAGGAAGTGGGGGGCTGGAGAGTGGGTCTGAGGTGGGGACACAAAGGAGTGGGGGGTGGGTGTTCTAAGATCAGGAGCCAGTGTGTGTAAAGATCCAGAGTAAACAGGAAGTACATCATGGTGAGATTTCTGGAGCATGGGGGTGGTAAAAAGAAGTTTGGACTTTACTCTGAGAGAAAACAGAAGCCTACAAGAGCCATCGCATTTTAATAAATGAGAGTAAACAGACCTGATTTATGCCTTAGATAAAGCCCTGGTTGCAGGATGGAGCAGGGATGGACGAGAGAGGCCGGTGTGGAGGCAGTACCACGGTGGTCTGAATTCGGGTAATGGCAGTGGAAATAGAACAATCAGGAGACAGAAATCTTCAGGGGTCAAAAGGTACAAACTTTCTGGGAATGTAGGGTCCAGCATGGTGACTATAGTCAACAATACTGTATATTTGAGAGGAGCTAAGAGAATAGATCATCAAAGTTCTCATCACAACACACAAATGTGCAACTATGTGAGGTGCTGGATGTTAACTAAACTCATTCTGGTGATCATGTCACAATATAAACATGTATCAGCTTCCCTTCCCAAATCATTACATTTGTACACCTAAGACCAATACAAAGTAAGATGTCAATTACATCTCAATTTAAAAAAGAAAAGAAAAGAAAAACCTTTAAGTGCTGACTGGACAGGACTTGAGTCACTGACTCGCCATGAATGTGAGGCTGTGACCAAGGATGACATCAGTCCCAGGGCAAACAATTAGGTAAATGGTGACACCAGGGATCAGGAGTAGCACCAAGTTTGGGGGGGAAGTGAGTTAGGATTTATTTTTTCTTTATAGCAGGAGCCAGGTCTCCCTTTACAGCCCACTGCTAGGGAGGAAGTGGGAGGGAATATAAGAGGAAAATATCTTCTCCCTTTGGGGGGAAAAAAAAAAAAACTAAAGAAACCTGCTAAGGACCATGAGTATTTATAAATTTTGTCATTTTTTTTCTTTTTTCTTTTTGGTCCTAAGTAATATCTATTCATTATTAGAAATACTAAAAGCGTAGAGAAGCATCATCAGGGCTGACCCATACATCGGGCCAGACAGGCACAGTTCTGCAGGCAAGAGATACTTTAGAAGCCCATGAAATGTTAAAATCAGAAGAAAAACATAAATAGGATAATAATGAATATATAATAATCCAGCCTGGATGATATTCATCTTCATTACAATGTAGTCAAAACTATAAATTTTAATACAGTGTTAAAGAGGAAGAGGCCCACGAAGGCAAAAGTACCTAGGTCTCGTGAAAGTCATAATGCGGCTGTGGTATAAATAAGTATCGATCATATCTAACTCTACAAATCTCTGTCATGTCTGTATCCATTAGGTCTGTGTCTACCTGTCTGAATGTCTCCCTATATATCATCACCCCAAATATCACCATCTCAGGTTTCTTCCTCCACCCCCAAGTTTCTCAGTAGTTCAAAAAATTGTGTTCAACCTTGTCCTAAAATCTACAGGCCTGCTCAGTGGGTGCGGATGCTTCAGTCCTTCTAGGGGAAAACTAAAGGAATAAAAAGCCTTAAAATTTCAGACCACTTGACATGGAACTGTAACTTCTATGAATTAATGCTGAGGAAATAATCAGACGGAATTACAAAGATGTTCATCACAGAGCTAGTCCCACTAAAAATGGAAACATCCCTAAATATCCTGAAATAAGAGTCTGGTCAAAATAGTTATGGTTGATCCACACAATGAGATATTAAACGGGCATTAAATAATGATATAAGTATATATTTATTGCTGTAGGAGGATAGTCACAATATATTAAATGGAGAGAATAGAATATTTAAAACAACATAATTTAATCTTATTTTATGGGAAAAAATACCAACTTATCTTGATAATAGGATAATGGACTATTTATTAGTTTTCCTTCTCCACATTTAAAAATATTCCAACAATGCACATATTTTACATTGGATTACAAAAACGTGAAAGGCATGTACTGTTTGATTCAGGATCCATTGGTAGGTATTTCACTAAGGAAATTATTAAAGATGTGAGCAAAGACTTAGCCACAGAGATATAGGTCTCCTTCATCATCACTTTTTCCCTGTCTACTTACTCATTCCTATGAGCACATAAACAAGCTATAATTTCTACCATCATTTTAAAAAAATCTCACTTGACTGTAACTTCCCCTCCAGCTTCCCCCTTATTTTTCTACTCCGCTCTAAAGCAAACCTCTTTCAACAGTCATCTACACTGGTACCTCTCAAACTATGAGGGGAAGGACCAGTTTGTTTTTCACTTTGAATGTGTTGACTGGAAACAGACACTCCTAAAAAATAAAATAAAAATACTAGGAAAATGTTCATGCTTGAATACGTGGCCATGTCAAACCGCTACAAAGGTTTCTGAAGGCTGACTCTGCATCACCCCCCTGGCAGCCCGCCTCACACCATGCTAACTGTCACTCTTCCGTGTTCACCATCCTAATCCTGTACCGTACCTCACTTGCTGTTAACCCATCCAGTCAGGATCTCTTCCCACCACTCCAGTGACACTGCTCTTGCTCAGGTCACCCCTGACCGCATTGATCATCGCTAAAATCAACAGTCAATTCTTAGTCCTCATGTACTTCCACCATCTACAGCATTTCCTACAGGCAATCTCTCCTCCACCTCTACTTGAACTTTCTCTTGATATGCTTCTTACATCCCTACGATTCCTCTCCCAGTTCCTCCTCTTCTCCCCAACCAGCAACGTCTAGGGTATTTCATGGCTGAACCCTGGTCTCATCCAATCTCAGCTATAAATACTGTCTCCATGCTGATGATGCCCAAA
Organism: Ailuropoda melanoleuca; assembly: GCF_002007445.2. NCBI lineage: Eukaryota > Metazoa > Chordata > Mammalia > Carnivora > Ursidae > Ailuropoda > Ailuropoda melanoleuca. The sequence continues at coordinate 172,624,912 of NC_048218.1, forward strand.
GTTAAATCTCTGGCTCAGAATCATCCTCTGAACTCTAGTCATATATATATCCAACTACGAAATCAACATCTCCACTCCATGTCTAAAAGGCATCTTGAAATTAACATAACCAAAACAAAACTGCTGGTTCTTTCTGTTCTCCATCAATCTCAATGACAAGTCCATGCTTCTGGCTGGCCATCCTCAACTCTTCTTTTTATTCAATCTGTCAAGGAAATCCTTTTGGTTCTTTAAAATATATCTGGAATCCTCTTAATCCATTCGTCTGTTGAAGGGCATCTCGGCTCCGACCGCTTTTCAGTGTCTCTACTGCAAACACCCTGGTTCCAATGACTGTCACCTCTCAGCTTGCTTACTGTCATGGAGTGTATTAGAGTCTAATGTCCACAGATCACCCAGATGATTTATTTCAAATGGTAAGTTATATAATGTCACAGGTATGCTCACTCTGCCCCATGGCTTTGCTTTTCATTCAGGGTAAAAGCTAAATTTGTTTCAGTGTCAGAATGTCTCCACTCTCCAACCCCACCTTATCTCCTGCTACTCCCCACCTACTTCTCTCTGCTCCCGTCACACTGGCCTCCTTGCTCTTTGCTTCTTAAACTGGACACTCCTGCCTCAGGGCCTTTATACTGCTATTCCTTCTTTGGGGAAAACTCTTGTCCCGATACTGTCTTGGCGCACTCCCTCCCTAGATTCATACGTTTGTGATAAACACAGTCTTTTCAGTGAGGCAATGTCATGCATCCTCCCTGTTCTGATTTTTCTGCATTGCACTTTCCACCATGCGGCACAGTTCTTTCTTTATTGTCTGTTTTTTTCTCTAAGTAAAATAAATATACGCAACTTAAGGAAAGAGGTGGTATTCTGTTTTATTTCACTGCTACAGCCCTAGTACTAAGGTGTTGATTAAGCGCATTTACTGGCCAAATGTTCATCCAGGTGCTCTTTATAAAAACAAAAATTTGCAAATTTCGTAAAATTTGTAAATTTGTAAACAACGTAATCTGTTGATAAAAGACCCATACTTCCATAAAATGTGGTACTGTTTATATCTATATCCATAATATGACTATATGCATATGAAATGAAATACTATTAAACTACTGAAAGTTTGAAAAAACTGCAAATGAATAAATTTACTGGAAAGAAAGAGGTCTGTAACACATTAAGTGAAAAGAATCAGGTGACAAAGGACCAAGGATGGTATTAGCTCATTTTTAGAATAAAATCGAATAGGAAAGATTGTTAAAGCATATGCATTAAGGTAAATGCCTAACTCAAAACAAAAGTGTGTTAACTGATCAGAACAGTCAATCCACGGGGCTTTAAATTTGAGGTTTTCCTCTGATAACATAAATGAGACAGAGAAGAGGCAGGATTAGTTCTGACTTGGGCAGGCAGAGATGGGACATAAAGTGTGTGCTCTTTGGTCGGCTTCGTCTGGGCTCCAGTACAAAGCAATTCCTCAAACTATTACACAGCCAATAAAAGCCAAAGAAACATTAGAGCTGTGTTTCTCAGGGTGAGAATAGGTATGACTTGCAGAAATGTTAAACAGCATTTGGATTTAGGCTTGTTTCTTCTTCCAAGTTTCAGGATTATTTAAACTCTCCTGTTTCCAAGTAAAGATGGGGGAGGCAGCTGCTTCAGCCAACAGCCCCGCCACACGATAGAGAGGCAAGAGCCACCAAACCCAGCCGAGAGAATCAAGGTGGGAAACGACAGTGTGAAATCAGCCAGGCAGGGAAGAATAAAGCCAGAGGAATGTTTTTTGCCATTTCCTTTATCTGTTCTAGCAAAATTAAGGTTTAATTCTTCTCAAAGAACTCTTTGCTGGCAAGAAAGTTGATATTTCAAAGGAGGAAAAAAGAGTGGGAAAAAGCACATTAGACTAAATTTTACACTCAGAAGGTGAGAGCAGTCATATCTGTAGGGCAGAAAGCAAGTCCTCTCGGTCCAGGCTGCCAGGTTGTCTTATCACCAGGAACCCCTCCTAACAAGGTCTTCAGACATTCTTTAATTCTCTGGCACAGAATCCAATACCAACCTAGATTATACACACCACTCAAGAACTGATGATGGCCAAGTTTTAGTCAACTTATTTAGCGGTTAGAGCCACTAGACTGGGTACACACAAAGGACTTTGCTCAACACAGCAGCACTGGAGCTGGTAGCCACCTGGGCAATAATGGTTTTATACCAGAAGAGACTAAGGGGACCACACAGGAGAAGAGGCTTATCTAGAGCTGGTCAGAATGGAGCCAGATATAGAATCTGCGACTTCTAATGCCCAGTCTAGAGCTTTTACCACCCCGTCAAGATATCCATTTAACCAACATCCAAATTACCACGAAGGAAGTTCAACAGAGATTCCCAAACTTAGGAGAGGAGAGCCAGCTGCCTAGGAATGAATTGGCGAATTTCTTTTTTTTTTATTAATTTTTTATTATTATTATTTTTTTATGTAAAGTTCGATGATTCATTAGTTGCATATAACACCCACAGCACCATGCAATTCGTGCCCTCCTTACTACCCATCACCAGCCTATCCTATACTGATTTCTGGATTCCATGGCAGGAACTTATATTTCCCAGAAGCTCCCCCAAATGAATCTGATGCACAGCCGCGTTCAGAAATCACTGGCCTAGGTTATACAAGACAGAAGAGCAAAGAAACCAGCAGATATCTATTAAAAAAAATGCAAGTCATTCTCCTTACTCTATGAAAAAACAACATGAAATATGCAATTATAAAGCTCAAAATAGCTTCTTCAGGAAAAAAAAAATGATTCACACTTCTAAAGATGCTCAGGCCACAGCTGCAATCTGTTCTCATGGTCAAACCCTTGGAAAGCCAAATTAAGGGAAGCCATGTTGCGCTTGATTGCTGGGATCCAAGGCTGTGTCCTGCTCCTTAGAGACAGGGGAATGACCACCCCCAAAGCAGCACACAGGCAGCTGGGACTGACCTAAAGGAGCTGGTGGCTGGCTTCCTAGCCTGCAACAGCCATCTCAGGAAACCCGGCTCCCTTCAGGTTCTAGCTGCTGGGCGCACTTGCTTGGGCAACAGGCGTCTTTGGAGGAGCAATTCACTGGCATCTCTGCATCCTCAGTCTGGACTGGTTAAAGTCCGCCCCATCTCCCACATCCACGGGGTGGGTAGGAAAGAAGAAGCAAGCCGAGAACTGTCTGGAGGCAGTTGGGAATACAATAAATTAGGAAGTCACACAGCTGTGTGTTCTGAAACACAAGACTGAAAATAGATCATTTTTTTCCTCTTTGGGGAACATACTGTAGTGTTGATATTTTCTGATTTAAATTTGGACTCAGTAGGCCTTCTCACTAAATTATCCTGAGGAGGAAGAGAAGGGGGAGGACTGAGGAGGCACCCTTTTGTAGAACTCATTCTCACTTTATTAGGGAAAAAAAAAAAGAATGCTGTTTGAGAGGTTTCAGGGTAACACAGAAAGTTCATAAAAAATTCAGTGATATCTGAAAAATATTTTTGGAACTGACCCTAAAGCAAATAGAAAGCCACTCTATTCATGCAATAAATACTTATTAAGTGCACACTATACGTAAAGCACTGGACTACAGGGTAGGATGGGGGATGAATTCACTGAGTCTCCTGTTCAAGGAGCTTACAGTCTGTGAGGAAGACGAGACATTTTAAAAAATGAAAGCAGTGGTTTATAGCATTGTGCCAGAGTGAAGAGGAAAGAGCACAATGGAATCCCACAACAGCTACTGGATCTAACTGCCTATGTGACCTCGGTCTACTTAACCTGTCGGAGGGGCCTAGGCCCCTCGTCTGTAAATGGAGATGCTGAAAGGGTTAACAGAGTATTGACCTCAGGGAATCGCCTGCCATGTAGGAAGCATCTAATAAATGGCACTGATCATTTTCATTTTTAAAAATGAATTCTTTTTACTATCTTTAAATCAGCAAGTGTTTGGATGGATTGTTTGTTCTTTTATGAGAGAGAGAGGGTGCACACAAGTGGGGGGTAGTGAGGGGCAGAAGGAGAGGGAGAGAGAGAATCTTAAGCAGGCTCCATGCTCAGTGCCAACACAGGGCTCGATCTTACCACCCTGAGATCATGACCTAAGCTGAAATCAAAAGTCAGACGCTTAACCAACTGAGCCACCCAGGAGGAGTCCCATAAAGCAGCAAGTGGTTTCTGACTGAAATTCAAGAGCCCAGGGGTGGGAGACTCCACTGTCCTCTACCTCCTAATCTACTCCAACCACCAGGAAAATCTCTCCATCCAAAGGCCTGAGGTGAAGGATGAGAGGTTGTAAAAGGCATCCTAGAGCGTTCTGTCCTCTGTTGCTCCCCCAACTGCTGGGGACTCCCTCGGAAGGAAAAGTACGTTTGTGGCAAGCGAGTTAAAGACCAAAGCTGTGAACATGTTTCTGGGTTTTGTGTTTGTTTTTGTTTTATTAATGTATGTTTTGATTTTAAAAACCTTACAGGATAGCATTTCACCACTATTTCAGTGCAGTTTGGCATTCTGATTGTTGTTTTAATTCCCTTCTCTTGGAGAGGATGTGGAGAAAGAGGATCCCTCCTACATTGTTGGTGGGAATGCAAGTTGGTACAGCCACTCTGGAAAACAGTGTGGAGGTCCCTTAAAAAGTTAAAAATTGAGCTACCCTATGATCCAGCCATTGCACTACTGGGTGTTTACCCCAAAGATACAGATGTAGTGAAGAGAAGGGCCATATGCACCCCAATGTTCATAGCAGCATTGTCCACAATAGCTAAATCGTGGAAGGAGCCGAGATGCCCTTCAACAGATGACTGGATTAAGAAGCTGTGGTCCATATATACAATGGAATATTACTCAGCTATCAGAAAGAACGAATTCTCAACATTTGCTGCAACATGGACGGCACTGGAGGAGATAATGCTAAGTGAAATAAGTCAAGCAGAGAAAGACAATTATCATATGATTTCTCTCATCTATGGAACATAAGAACTAGGAAGATCGGTAGGGGAAGAAAGGGATAAAGAAGGGGGGTAATCAGAGGGGGGAATGAAACATGAGAGACTATGGACTCTGAGAAACAAATTGAGGGCCTCAGAGGGGAGGGGGGTGGGGGAATGGGATAGACTGGTGATGGGTAGTAAGGAGGGCACGTATTGCATGGTGCACTGGGTGTTATACGCAACTAATGAATCATCGAACTTTACATCAGAAACCGGGGATGTACTGTATGGTGACTAACATAATATAATAAAAAAATCATTAAAAAAATAATAATAATTCCTTTCTCTTCGTGGTCTACTTTACTCTACTTTACCATCGATTTGAATCTTTCAGCATTCTGCTTATACTTTCTAATTTCATGCTGCCTTTCCAAATTAGTATGATACTGTTATGGCATACAAGGACCTTTAAACTCATGGCCTGGCACATCACAATCCTACGATAAACGCTGGGGAGGCTATTAAATTACTGCTTTGGAAAAACAGCCAGTGGGTCCAAGCCCAGGGTACAGAACTAGGGAAAGATGGTTTTACATTTTACACTTTTGGAGTGAGACTATGCACTTTAATACTAGAATGATTTAACAGATGAGAAGTGAAGGTACCATTCATGCAAATGGTCTCTTTCATCTACTGGGATCCTGTTACTTCTATGTCTTTTTTTATAATGTTTTAACTTCTATAAGAAGTTATATGTCCTGAAATCCATAGTTCCTCATCTATATAACTACTGGGTTTTAGGTCAGCCATCCCCACAGTGCTGCAGAACAGAAGGAAAGGTGGGCATAAATTTCATCAGCACACACCTCCTGACCTGGTACTGGGTTGCTGTCAGCTGGCGGTGAGCCTCTCTCGGACTTCCGGTGCTGAGTATTCTAAGCCAGGCTCTCAACACTGCTTCGTGATGATGCCTCATCCTGCAGCACCCAGAACCTTCCTCCCCCCAGCTCTCTGGGGAAGCCTCTTGCTAGGCAGGGCTCCCAGGACCTTTCACTCCAACAGACAACAGGCCAGAGCTGGATCCAATTTAAAATCATTTTTAATTTATTTTTCTTCAAATTATATTTATTTTTTTTCCTGTCATAAAAAGTTTTCATATTTTAATAATATGTGTGAAAGCATGTCTGTGTGTGCCTGCGTGTGCATGTAAAAAGAGGGAGAATGATAAAGCAAATGTGGAAAACATTAACACAAATGGGAAACCTGGTGAAAGGTATATATGAATGAGTTCTTTGGACTTTCTTAAAAAAATGTTTTAAAAAAGAGAATATATTTTTATGTCCATTCGTTTTGCAGCGTTCTCCTTATCAGTCCTTCCTTACCAATTTCCCCTCCTTATTCTTCCAAATGAACCCCACAATTATTCTGTGGAGTTTCCATCCCAGTTTCTGTGGGTACTTTGGAAAGATCCAGAGCCGGCACACTGATTTGGAGGAACTCACATCTTTATCTTAATATTAATGTTTTCCTACCAGGTAAAACATTCATTTATTTCTTTATTTAAAACTTGCATATCTTAGTGAAGTCTTACAGATATCTTCACATCTAAGTCTGAGATGTTTTCCATTAGGATTAATCTGAAGTAGTTTACATTTGTCTGGACACTACTAAAAAGAATCTTTTTTATCCATTCTATAATTAACTAATTACTGCTGACACATGGAATGGCTACCAATTTTTTTGTTGCCCACTGGGTAGCTACTCTTCTGAACTACATGAATTCTAACTTTTCTTCGCTTTTCTTCGCTCCTTCAGGAATTTCTAGATAAGATAGTTTCATTGTCTATAATTTAAAATACGTTGTTTCTGTCAGTGAACTATACCTCTATTTGTGTCTTCTAGATCAAGGAGAAATAATATTGGTGAATATTAGCATTTGATAGCACCGTACTTTTAGTTCCAGCTTTCAATGGGAAAACTTTCATTATCACCATTTTAAATACAGTGTTGGCTACTTTACTTTAGCTTCTAAAAAATAATGCTAAGAATATGTCTATTCCATCATCATTAACAAATATTAAGTGTTATTTTAGCCTTAACCGAAATTAACTATTTTACCCTTAACTGAAATTAGCATTTGGGTTTACACATCGAGCTTCTTCATATGAGATGTGCACTCATCTGTTTTCTATCACTGAGCCCCTCTTGCTTCCCTGGGAGAAATCTCTGAGCCAAATTCAAAGTCTACCACTGGTAAATACAAAGGCCTTTAAAACATACACTATGCAAACCTTCATAATCTATTTTAGTTGTAATTCTTATTTGCCTTTGTTTTCACTATGTATTTTTAAATTATCTCTATACTATATAATAAACCACCTCAACTTTAAGGGGAAATGGGACCAGGAATTAAAGAAAAAAAAGTATTCTTAAACAGGAGGAAGTATAATAAAAGAGGCAGGGATAAAATGCTACAGGAGGGGGCGCCTGGGTGGCACAGCGGTTAAGCGTCTGCCTTCGGCTCAGGGCGTGATCCCAGCGTTATGGGATCGAGCCCCACATCAGGCTCCTCCACTAGGAGCCTGCTTCTTTCTCTCCCACTCCCCCTGCTTGTGTTCCCTCTCTCGCTGGCTGTCTCTATCTCTGTCTAATAAATAAATAAAATTAAAAAAAAAAATGCTACAGGAGTTTCGAGGATGTGATGCCCTCTCCAGCGGGAACTCAGGGGAGGAATCAGAACGGTCACCCAAACCTGATGTTTGAGATGAAGCTGGTGGAAAAGTATTTCTATAGGGTGGGAGGGAAGACAGTGGGCATCTGTGTTCTTTCGGCAGGTCTGTGTCTGTCTCCCTTCATCATGAGGTTGGGCAAACCTACCAGGCTCACCTCCCAATCGAAAACCTCAGAGACAGGCTCACCTCTCAATCTAGAACCTCAGAGACAACAGTAACGGATACTGGATGCTCTCAGCTACATATCTTCACAGAAATGATGTAACAAGGAGTAAGTACTAAAAATGCCTGTGGTAAATATGAATTACTTTCATCCATTTGTAATTGAGATGTGCTTGAGATATTCTTTTAAACTGCCAAGTTTAATTTCTCTCAGCAATCACTTCCTATGGTGATAAGGATTACCTTGTGATTTTAGAAGGATCTACAAGTCCTGCCTTCTGAAACACCAACCAATCACCACAGAACTCCACGTTCTTAAGGCGGTCACTAAATGCACAGAGCTGACTTTGCTACAGGATGAGCTAATCTCAGTGTCCCTAAATCTGTGCATATTTCAGTTGTGCATATATCTCCTTCACCAATAGGGCATTTTACAGCTAACAAAACACTTTAACCTATATTTCTTCATCTAACTCTGAGGTGAGAACGATGACGAAGGCGGTGGTGGTCATGGTCATGGTGACGGTGGTGATGGTGGTGATGATGATGATCCCCAGGTTACAAATGCGAGAGACTGAGGAGCAAGACGGCTAACCATCTACCCAAAAGCCCTTACTTATATCAGCTATGCCAATTACCAAGTGCTTCTGATTCTGAATGCAAGAATCTTACATTAGGTCCTTCTGTCTTGTGATACTATTACAAATCCTGATAAGAGTTTTATAATTATCATAAACACTACTCTCGACTGACTTTTATACTCACTCCTTTGACATTTTTAATTTGGCCCAAAAGTGGATATAACTTTCTCAATACAGGCTCAGGCCTCAAACATTTTATTTTATTTTTATTTTATTTTTATTTTATTATTTTACTTTTAGTCTGTTATTATATTAAACTTAAGGTTGAAGTATAATATGAAAGCAGAGTCAAAAATAAAGATTCAAGACAGAGTCAGGATCTGAGATGCTTCAACTTTCCATGGAGCATGGGTATAAGCTAGTATTAAGAGGTGGGGGAAAAGGTCCTTAAGAGGATTAATTGTTAAAAACTACTTTTCTTGAGTTTTCTTTAGCCAGAATGTTCTAAGAATGAAAGTGATGGATGGTACTTCTCAAAATATAAAAACACCAACATCCCAGAGTTAAGTGTCTATTCTAATTGCTGCTCTACTCCAAAGAGTTCTTCAGATTGCTCATCTGTGTTATTTTTACTTGCTAAAGCAGAGGTGTCTAGGTGATGAATTATACAAGGTGCCTCATTCAGCACCACTGGCGTGTTATAATAAATATTGCCACTGAAAGACAAAGTAAGGAAATGCTGACTATTTTCATAGCATGTGATGTAGATTTCAGTCTTGTTTTTTCAGAACAGAGAAGTAGTTATTAAACTTTAATCTAATTATATACGGTCAAATAGGTGAAGATGACAAAACTGTTTCAGGGAAATATGAAAACTTTAATCACAAATGTATGTCCATTCTGCCCTTCAAAATACACCTGAGAATAACCCACATACAAAAGCATAATTGAGGAAGTGAAAAATATACATTTGCTAAAAGGAAAGTAAGGTAGTGGAGCCCTAGCATCTTAGTGATGAGAAATGAAATGCATTATAATCAAACCTCAATTACCATTTTTCTGCAACCTTAAATATTGCTACATTAAAAAAAATACTAATGTAGTCCCCAATTCCCAGTAAAGGCAAAATGACAGAGGGCTGTAATCTGACTTCAATTTGTTATAGTTTTCTGCAGTAGTAAGGGAAATGCAGAATAGAGTTTTCCAACCAAAGGGACAGAATTAAGGGCTGCAAGTAGCTATTTTCCCTATCTGAACAGAAACTCAATTTTCTTTAGCTACCTATCATCCTGTGATACTCAAGGAGGGCTGGTTTCGGGATGCCTCAGTGATTCAGCTGGTGAAGTGTCTGCCCTCAGCTGAGGTCATGATCTCGGGGTCCCGGGATGGAGCACTGCATCAGGCTCCCTGCTCAGGGGGAGTCTCCTTCTCCTTCTCCCTCTCTTCCTCCCCCAACTCGTGCTCGCTCTCTCACTTGCTCACTCTCTCAAATAAATACATAACATCTTTAAAAAAAAAAAAAAAGGAAGACTGGTTTCGTGCCCAGTCTTAGGAACAGCTAATGATTGATCCTGTTCCCCTTACCAAAGACTCAGTTACGCAAAGGCATAGGCCACGGTGTTTGCCAATGAGACATGAGAGAAAGTTTGCTAAAGGGCTTTTGGAAACATTTCCATACATCTAAAAGAGACTCACTAGAAGATACAGCTTCTTGTTCCCCTAGTCCATGTGATGATGACCACCATGTTTCTACCTGCCTAAGGACAAATTTTGTACAACAAGGATGGAAGAACCAAAAGGTAGAAAGGACTTGGGTCCTTGCTGGCATTATTGAACAGTTAAGTTAACCATCTCTAGGACTTACTCAACTCTGCAGTTATGATATTCAATAAAGGTTGTTCTTACATAGACCATTTGGTTTTTTGGGTTTTGTTTTGTTTTGTTTTGTTACATAGGCCATTTTGAATTGGGATTTCTATTACTTGCAGCTGAAAGCCTCCTAACTGCTATCCTGGCTGGGCTGGGGCTAGAGTGAGGTAAGCTTGTCCCTGATCCTGGCTCTGTACATTATCACACTCACAAGTTCTTGTCATAGCCAGAAGACATAATCTGATTCTAGAATTTTATGCTCAGGACTAGGGGCATTTCTTATTATTAAAAATCCTTCTATCAATTCCCATTCCCTGTAAAGTCCAAGCTCCTCCATGTGGCATATCTTGATGATTTAACTCTTGCTTTTTCTGTTAGCATCTCCTCCATTTGCTTGCTCCCTCAAGCTCTCTGCTTTAGCCACATGGAGCTAGAATTCTCTGAACCTCCAAGGATTTCATCTACATCTCACTGCCTGAAATTTCTACCAGCTGCTGCCCACCACACACATACCTGTGCTCACCTGGTTTTTCTTTTCATCTCTTATTTCCACATACTCAAGTAGCTCCTTTTCTGTGTCACACCTCCCAAGACTCTACCTTCCTTAGTCTGTCCAACTTCCCATGAGCACAAAGAACCTACAACTGCCTTCTAGTGACATTAACATAACTTAACTATAATGCTCCAAGTGACAATGCGTTTTCTAATTATTTGTTTATGTGAAAGACTCTCCAGTCAGCATGTAGGCTGCTTGAAGATGGTTTGTGTGTTCTAAGTCCACGTCATCGGGGATTAGATCCTGACTCATAGAGAAGAGCCCTGTAGATATTGAATGAATGAATGAAAGAAAGAAAGAAAGAAAGAAAGAAAGAAAGAAAGAAAGAAAGAAAGACAGACAAAAAATATTCTGCTCTACTTGCTATTGGAATATAACTGGCTGAGTTGCTACATATCCAAAAGATAAGTAATTAACCTATTGTGTCAGAAATCAAGTTTTCTTTTTATCCTTCAACAACTTACTTGGTTTTAGGAACAGTGTTATAATAACACAAACAACAGTCACCACTTTTTAGCCCTAGTTAAGAGCTAGGGATCAGCCTAAGGACTTCTCACACCTATAGCGAGTATCTCTGCATTTATCTGGGATATGCCTCCCTTCTCCTGTCAGTGCACCATCTCCCACCTCCCCACACCCTGACCCACCGCACACACGCGAATACACCTGTTCTGAAGACTTGCTCTTCACTCCACTTCAATCCTGTTCTTCTAACTGGAGCTGCCAATTACACTACCCACACTATGGGGATCTGTGACCACACCAAGATGCGTAAGTATTCTTCTTTGTGATCTGTAAAATTGAAACTAAGGGAAAACAAGTGCCTTGCTCTCAAAAGTGCCTCATGGACAAAGCAGGTTACAAGGAATAATTTTAGTCAGAATGTAAAGAGTGACGAGAGGAGAGTCATTGTTCCAGATCCTGGTTCCAGCTGTTACTTAAGTCAGAGCGTTCTTTTTCCGTCACTTAACCTGAAGTCCGCTTGTGGAAAGCAAGATTCTATCATTTGCAAAGAAACCATCTATCTTGCAACAAAAGCAGCACCCATTCTTTCACTGACTCCTCCCAACTACTGTGTGCATCAGGGATTATCCTTATTTTAGAGATAAGGAACCAGAAGCTTAGAACAGACAGGAAACATGCCCAAGGCATCTAATTAGGTAACTGATCTGTGATTCAAAGATGGGTCATTCCAGTGCCAAAATGCAACCACCCCACTTTTCCGCTTCTTTCTACACTATTCTTCGGGCTTCCTGAACACTGGTTTGAGCTCAGTGACCTCAGACAATATCCAGTAAGTGTAAGTCTTCTTTTCATTAATAAACATAGATACTATTGATTTTGATTAACTCCCGGGGGTGTAATAGGCTTCAATTAAATAACCTTGATAAAGCGCTCTAAGCATATAAATGATCAGATACTGTTTTTTATACCGCATTATGAAACATTCGCCTCTTGCAGTGTTAATCACTGGGAAGCAGAAAAATAGTGCTTTTCAAAAAGTAGTCTTAAAAACACTGCGTGTAAATATTTGGTATCAGTAATTTAATTGAATATTAATATGCTAGCTTTGGACACCAAAAGACAATCGGTATTTCAGAAGCGGGTTTCTTCAAAAGACTATAAGTTAAAGGAAAAGGCAAAGCACTTGCAGAAAATTGAATCTTTCTACTTTTGTATAGGTCTTTTTCTCAATCAGTGAGATCTTTAACTGGTACTTCTCTGATCTCCACACTTGCTTCTAGACCTAGCGCAACCGTGATCTTCTAGGTCAATTATTGACACAAATCTGAAAAGAGCCATGAACTTAGAAACAAAGAAAAGCAGACACAGGCAAACCAAAGGAAGATGGATTTGTAGGTGAAACTAATTTTCCTCAGAAGAAAAACAGATATTTCCTTCAACATCAGGGTGCACTCAGATTTGTTTTCCATATTAGTAACTTATTTAATATGGCAATGGGCAAAAGGCAATCCATTAAAAAGCAATTTTCCTCCTACCACAGGGTGTTTTATCATTTGCTGTCTAGCACTCAATCAGAATGTAGCAATCCTTTAATATTTTATGAGCAGAGAACAACTCATTTGGGCATGCAAACTCCAGAAATGTGGAGTCCTCTGTAGGCCTTGCAAAATATCCAGAATGACCTTTGCAGTGCCAGCAACAGGCCAACCTGAAAACTCAAACTATCAGAACATTGGAAAAATCATGCCTGAGAATAGATAATGGGCATTTAAAATCAATATGTAATCATTTATAACAGTAGAAGATATCATTCCCAAATCATTCTCATACTTTTTCACGTGCAAGGTTTTTGGGGACAGGGACCATATCTGATTCACCTTTGTATCTGCAGTGTCCATTGTGGTCCCTGGCACACTGTAAGTCATCAATAGGTTTTTATTAAACAGATGAATACACTGTCATCTTGGATGAAGGAAGCTTGCCATGAGTAGGCCAGGCCCTGGGTGACGAAGCCCAACCTCGCTGCAGAGATGGGCCTGACCAGGTACTAAATGAGGTGTAGCAGAAGTCTGGAAAACTCTCTGCAGCAGAAGGTGAGCTATGAAATAATATACAGTGCAAGAACAGCAGCTGGGGCACCCCCAGAGATCCCCAAAGTATTTGACTTTATCGCCACTCCTCATCTCAGCCCCTAGGAATGGGGTTCTGTCTTGTTGCTGGCTTCATCCCAGGTCCTCATCGGTCTGAGAGGGCGGCTCTGCACCTGCCAGAGGTTGGTTGCTATTCTGTACCCACCCCCCTCCCAAGAAGCACAGAGCTGCCATTCACCTAAGCGGCACTGTCTGCTCTGACTCCTGTCACCACAGTCCCCCCACTCCCCTGCCCACCAAATAGGGCCCCACTGAAATGGATGAGAGTCCAAACTGGATCCACATTTGCCCTGCCACACACAGCCTAGAACTTGGCCCTCTTTTCCAAGGTAGTCTCCCTAGGCTGAATACAATCTGTTCCCAGGGTCCATACCTATGACCAAGCCAAATGAACACAAGTACTCAAATCATCACCCCACTACTACCAATCTACTTCTGGGGGAAATGTGGAGGTACAGGAGCATGAAGTCTGTGAGTACATTACCCAAGGGCACGAAGGTCCTATGTGGCAGGGACAGAACCCAGCTCCCCTTTAGCCCCAGCATCTTCCCTCTGCTCCTCTGCGTCTCTGTTCTGTGTTAACTCGTAGCATGACAGATACATGTCGGCTGGGCAAAGGGAACGAGGAGGGGCTGGGATAGTAGTGAAGCATGAAAGAATCCAATCTCTGCTGCCATCAAGATGAGAACTGATAGCCCAATGCAGGCCATAGGGAAGGGGGCCATGTGGGGCAAAAACAAAGACGTGACAAGCCCCAGCCAGGCAGAGCAGGGCTGCCGTCCAGTTTCTGATAATCTTAGATGCTCTTGTAATGCTTCTCAGCAAGTGACTTCCTGCAGCTCCCCCCATAAAACTGACATAAACATGAAACAGTCACAGTTATCAGACTAAGGAATTCAGTAGGATCTGCTTGACTCAGGACTTTAATCCTTCAACTGAATGAACAGTAAGCTCGGCAGCAGACGTAAATCTCAACAAGTTAGTCTGATGGAGAGGAGGAGGGGGAACTCGGGTCAAGGATCCAGGTAAAAGGAAACGGTAACCTCGGTGATCAGTGAGCTGGAGCGGACTGACACAGGAATCTCGCAGGTCAGGCTGCTACTCTTCCCATGCAAAGACGCCCTAATTTGTGCCTCAGTCATGAACTTTCGTGGCAGTTCCGTGTCAGCTTTAGCTTCTCTCCCCCATCCACCTACACCAGAGGATAACAACAGTTTGCTGCGCTTGGTCAAACAGACTCAAATTCTTAATGTCTCCTTACTACATTCTCCGTTTCCTTGTTTACCTGAGCAGTACCTGCAGTCACTTCTCACGAAGTAAATAAAGCATAACCCCCTTTCCAATATAATCATCAGATTCCTTTCCATGACTCATTTCAGACCATTATTTGAAGCTCTCAGAGAAGGTAACTCAATATTTATGTTTTCACCACATTACCACACACCCAGCATCTCCCTGGCGCCCAGGTTACTAAGCCTACAAGGGAAGATGTGTATGTGTGTCAGCTCTAGAGATGTTGGCAGGAAGGGAAGTCAGCCACTTGAAGGAGGCTCGGTGTTGACAACAACTGCAGGCCAGGTTAAATCAAATGCATCCTGGGGCACCTGGGTGGCACAGCGGTTAAGCGTCTGCCTTCAGCTCAGGGCGTGATCCCGGCGTTACGGGATCGAGTCCCACATCAGGCTCCTCCGCTATGAGCCTGCTTCTTCCTCTCCCACTCCCCCTGCTCGTGTTCCCTCTCTCACTGGCTGTCTCTATCTCTGTCAAATAAATAAATAAAATCTTTTAAAAAAAAATCAGATGTATACTAACAGACTCAACCCAAATTATACAAATGAGCAAAAGGCAGGAAAATTATCATACCCTCTTTTTCCTGGGTGTCCTCTCCTAAATTTTGTAATGTAAGTAAGAGAGCAATAAGCATAGCTCTGACCACATTTGTCATGACCAGCCACCCATTTTCTTCTATAATTCCTTCTTGCTTAGAGAAAGCATTCTAAACAAGTGAGATCCTGGGAGCAAGAGGATTTTATTAAGGTATTCAATTTCTCTTTATAGAGAAAAATGGTTTCAAAAGAAAGAAAAGAAAATGATCAACTGGTACGTTAAAAACCTGGAATTTTACAAAAGAAAACCATAGATCTCTTTCCTTAACAGATTACTAAGTGCAGGGCTGTTTTAATATATTCTCATTTTTATAATATTTGAAATTCAGTCATAATACCTGCCAATTTTCCCATTCTTGTAGATTTTAAGAATGTTTAGTCCCAGAACAGACATGCAGAAATACATATACTGGAAATCTGAGTCAAAGCATGCTGGGTCCACGGGGATGCCCATGCTGTCAGCCCCTCGGGAATTCTTCGTGTAGGTCCAGGAACAGCCCTGGAAGCGGGGTGCCTGCCAAGTATCACGCCCATGTGAGAAACAGGTGTTACTTACGCAGCTCGCCCACTTTCAGGATCTCACACAGCATCTTGGTCAGCTCTATACTACTGCGGCCAAAGGGACATTCGTGCTTGTCTTCCCGGCTACTGTTCTCAAGCACAATCTGCCAGCAGAAGGAGACAAACAGGGCAGAAAGGGAAGTCAGTTTGTGGAACACGTCAAAAATGTTGGCTCCGTGGTAACAAAGCAGTAGAGCCACTTCAGATTAACCAAACTAAGGCTTGAGGCCAAAACAAGATTGTACTCTAAGTATATACTCAGTATCTAGAGCCTAAAATGCTCATGTTTCCCAGATATCCTAAAACCTTCCACCCTGTAAGAGGATATTTTGCTCACTAGTTTACACTTACACAGAAGTGCCTGTGGATGGAGAGTTTTTCAAAACAGGGCAATAAAGACCTTTTACAGAAGTGATAAGACCGCTTTCTTTTCTCCCAGTCACATCTTCCCTTTTCTGGGATAGCACCTCTTCTGGGCCTTCAACTCCTACATTTTTATCATGCAGTTTCCATGTTCTTACAGGATCTTACCCCTGGCATTAGTTTAAAACTTTTTTTTTTCCCCCTGAGAGAGAGTGAGTGGGGGGTGAGGGGCAGAGGGAGAGAGAATCTTAAGCAGGCTCCATACCCAGCTTGGAACCCAACTGGGGGCTCAATCTCATGACCCTGAGAACATGACCTGAGCCAAAATCAAGAGTCGGATGCTTAACTGACTGAGCCACTGAGGCATCCCAAACCCCATGGTTCACTGACTGGAGCATGCCTAAGGGACACGTGATACAAATGGAAACAACCAGAGTTTGTCCCTGAGACTTATCCCACAGAAAGGGAAAATAAAATGGCCCAACTGTGCTAACAGTACCCAAGAGGTATGAGCGCCGGATCTACCTGAATGCGAGCCTGCAATTTAAAAAAGAAATAAAAGGGGTGCCTGGCTGGCACAGCGGTTAAACGTCTGCCTTTGGCTCAGGGCGTGATCCCGGCGTTATGGGATCGAGCCCCACATCAGGCTCCTCCGCTATGAGCCTGCTTCTTCCTCTCCCACTCCTCCTGCTTGTGTTCCCTCTCTCGCTGGTTGTCTCTATCTCTGACGAATAAATTAAAAAAAAATATTTAAAAAAAATAAAAAGAAAAAAGAAATAAAAGAAAAGCAAGCCCAAACGCAAAGAAAGACAGAGAGGAGAGGCAGGGCCTCTGCCCCAGGGCTGCATAAGGTGTCACTCTAAGACCTTGAGACGCTAACCATGAGGTTTAGGCAAGCAAGTGACACGAGTGACACAGCCTGATTTGTTTTGGAAAGATCAATGAGTACAGAGAATAGACAGCAGGGAGGAAGAAGGAAAGGAGGGCCTAGGCAGCATCCCTATCAGAGACGAAGGCGGCTCAGACCAGGCATGCATGGGGCATCTACAGTGCAGTCATAGAAAGGTAAGGACAGGCAGACAAGGAATGAAGGGGACAAGGAGCAGAAGGCTTTTAGAAAAGTGAGAGAAAAGAAAGAATACTTGGAAGGAAAGAAGAACGGGGGAAGAAGGAAAAGTAAATGAAAGTGCTATCTTATTGATATGGCCAGGGTTCCAAACAGGAACTTAATGTGAGGGAGCTGACTACAGGTGCATTGGTCAAAACCAAGGGAATAGGAGTCTAACAAAAATGTGCTCCAATTATTTGCTGCAGAAACACTGTAAGACACATGTATATACATATATTATTATATGCACTGACAGTACCCCAATAACAAATCAACTGTTTGGGGCTATTTCTGCCAGCATTGCATTAACACCAAGGCACAATCACCACATAGTTTGCACATTCAATCTTCTCTTCCAGTTGTGCCATGAGCAGTTTTCACAGCCTTCCCCATTACCACCTCACCCCCCCCTCATGATGGCCCAAGAAGTCAAGAAACCATCCCGTTTTGTGAGACTTTTCAACCGTTTGGAACATATGTTTCACATAAATAATATGTCTTAAATATCATCAGAGTATAACCTTTATTGTCCTTGGGATTTATGATAAAAATTCTTCCTTGCACTCTCTTTAGAGAACACTTATTATGAGTTGATTGTTTTTTCTCTGAGAAAGCTGAATGTAAACTCCAACCAAATCCTTTCCCCAGCCAAGCAAGGAAGGACCAGTGCTAGACTCTTTGAAAGGCTCATTCCCTCTTCACAGTCTCTTCTGGGCAAGTTGCCTGAGCATGAAGACTCATTAGGTTGAGCCTGAATCACCCTTTTCCTTTTAGGGGAATTCTTCCTAGTTTTAACCAGGAATTCCAGTTCAGGAAAGCAGGAGGGGAGAACAACTAAATTCCCATCAATCAGGGAACCTTTCTGTTTTAAAAATGCTGTACCTGGAACAGCTAAACATGTATCAAGGAGCAAATCCAAATCTCCTGATGACAGGGGAACGAATGGAAACAACAGAGCAAGAAGACAACATAAAGAAAAGACAGGAGACAGGTAGTGTTCAGCCAGCTCCCAGCTCCCACTGAGGACATTCCCCTGCATTTCACATTAACATTCTATTAACATTTCATGAGCACATCAATATTTAATGAGGATGTGATCTGCATATACCGTAGACAGAATTACTGCAGCCAATAAATGTTCCGGAAACATTTCCAAGGCACTGTTTATTAGCAGACACTAAATTAAGGAGTAATTTAAGTAATCAATATGTAAATCAGCTCTGAGAAGCCCTTCTTTACTCTTTAATGTACCATCCATCTTACCATATTTACCCACCTAAAGAAAAACAAACCCTCCTTCTTGAGCGGTGCCTTTAGACAAGGCGGACACAAGTCTTTAAAGTTACCTGTGTGGATCTTAAGGTCCACATTTCTGCAGAAAATACTATGATTATGAACATTAGTAATAAGGTATTACGACAGTGAGAGATAATTCTTTTTTTTTATTTTAATGTTTTTTTATTATATTATGTTAGTCACCATACAGTACATCCCTGGTTTCTGATGTAAAGTCGATGATTCATTAGTTGCGTATAACACCCAGTGCACCATGCAATACGTGCCCTCCCTACTACCCATCACTAGTCTATCCCATTCCCCCACCCCCCTCCCCTCTGAAGCCCTCAGTTTGTTTCTCATAGTCCATAGTCTCTCACGCTTCTAAGAAGTTGTGGTCCATATATACAATGGAATATTACTCAGCTATCAGAAAGAACGAATTCTCAACATTTGCTGCAACATGGACAGCACTGGAGGAGATAATGCTAAGTGAAATAAGTCAAGCAGAGAAAGATAATTATCATATGATTTCTCTCATCTATGGAACATAAGAACTAAGAGGATCGGTAAGGGAAGAAAGGGATAAAGAAAGGGGGGTAATCAGAAGGGGGAATGAAGCATGTGAGAGATAATTCTTAAACTAGACAGTAGCTTTTTGCTTTAAAATTAACGCATTGGTCTATCTATACTCAATTTCAATATTCTGGTATTAACCGTGTTCACCGAAGACCATTTTGAAAAGTTCCATTTGAAAATATCAAGGCGTATTTTCCATCTTCATTTTTTCCTCACTCTTTAGTTTTAAGAGCAAACATACTGGAACAGAAACCATGATGGATGAAACACAAAAACCTGCTATTATCACTCATCTTAGATTATGCCAAAAGAAGTTGTAATCGCCTGCATGTCTTGTAAAATAAAACACTGGATACTGGTGCCATATTAAGTACAAAATGTGTTTTAAATACTTTCTGGTCTGCAGGGTATATTTACATGACTTCTATCAACCGATCCTCAACAGGGCCAAATGATTGATCAGGAAGGCATTACTGTGATTCTCTGAGCAAGTCTACTTGCTCAGATCATAGAGCTAGCCTAGGTCAGCAATGGAATTTCACTGTTAAGTCTTCAATTTCCAAATCTCTTCCTGTGAAGATGGCCTTCCCGTACGTATTGTCACAAAATTCAACGGATTTCGTGACTAAAGAGGCTAAGGAACTTTGACCGATTTCTTCTGTCTCATTGAAGTAGGTCTATAAATCCCAGCTCCTCCCCGACAAAAGTATAAGGTTCTCTCTTATCTCATTTATCCCATGAAGATCAGTGACGATTGGTCAAGGTGAGTGACCCAATGCTGCATGGAGCAGCCCACAGGCTTTCCATCCCTCAATTCTGAGTACCTCTGTGAGTGCTCTGCATTTCTTCTTATCCACTGGTTCAGATCACAAACCTGTTTGGCTTAGGCACTGAAGTGCTGAATGCAAGGCCAGCCACACTCTAGCACTCACCCTTCTCTGGTTCCCAGGGCGGCCTTGGCCTCAGCCTCAGCATCACATTGCTGACTTCTTCAGTTGGTTGTCTCCAACACATGTTCCTCCGCCTTCTGTTGAGCTGTCCTCTTCCAGGGCGAGCCCAAGCCATTCTGTCTTCCCCACAGCTGGCCCTGGGGTGAGAGCCTTGAGGGCCTCTTCCACTGCCTCTCACCCAGGAAGTCTTCCTTCACATACTGCTTTGACTCTCAGAGTCAGATCAAGCACAGTGGTCTCTTCGCAGGCCACTCAAGACAGTGTCTGAACTTGTACTGTGTTCTCTCCAAAAAGAAAGGATTGTCCGTCTTGCTCAAATTCTGACACAAAGCTGCTAGGAGAAGCATCGAGTCTACAGTGCCGAGCAATACTAGTTTAACTTGCACAAGGCATTCCACCTCTTTGCAAGATACACAGAAGTTACAGAAAGCTCACTCCCTAGGACTGTGGTACAAATTAAATCACGGAACAAAGACAAAGTGCCTAAAATAGACTTGACCCACTTGTGGTTTATGATCTCTTCACTGCCCTCCCTCTTCTTATTCCTGTGTGACCCCTTGGCCGACATCCACACAAGGCTTTCACCAGCAATTAAACCAAAATCACGACTACACCAAGAATGGCTCTCTGGGGGCCATAGGTAAGTAATCCAGAGGCTCTCACATCATTTCAGCAGGAGAACCATATAAATAAAGAAGTGTCCTCACTTGCTTACGCCAAAAATGCAGATAGGAAGCCCCACGTGCTCATATTCAAGTGGAAGTCTTCCATGGGAATACACAGCAGTCAAGTGCAGGAATAAGCAACAAGCCTGAAGAACCAGTCATGGTCTGACGATTTGGGCAACAAATCCCAATACAAAACCGTTACGGCCACCAGGGGACACTTGTCCTCAGAGTCCTGTCAACCTCACAGGCCTGTTAAAACCTGTCTCCTGACCCACCAGAGGAAATGCCAACCTTCGCCTATAGTAAGCCAACAAATAAACACACAAAAAAACCCTTATTTGTATCCATAAGGTTTCCTCTCCAACACAGAAATAACTCACATTAGTAACAGGATCATGAACACCCCTAGAAGGAAAATCACATCACCAAGACCCAGACCTCTTCTGAGGTCAAAGTGTAAGCCCAGCTTGGGGTCCTCTCACAGTGGCTTGGGGGTCACAAGGGAATACTTCTCCTACATTCCCCCTTGGTACTAATGGTACCAAGTGCTAATGGTGATTGGTCCCAGAAAGCCAGAGAGAAGCATTAGGAAGTACACTGAGAAGCCTCAAGGGAGCTGCACAAGAACTTAATTGTGATCATGAATTTTGAGCAAGTCCATAAAATCAAACAAACATGCCGAACCCTAATAAGATGATTTCAAATGGGCAGAAACAAGGAACATTGCAATTAGAGAAAGTAGGCCAAGCAGGAAAACAAACCAGAACAAATCAGAATCCCAGTTGCTCATCCACCTGATCCGCTGCCCCCATTCTACAGATAAGGGAAGTGAGGCCCCAGAGTGAATGAACCTAAAAGAAATGGCTTTAAAGTTGCAGGCAAGAGGGCAGAGAAAGATAAGCAGCAGCTGCTATTTACTGAAATCACTCATTTCCCAGGCCTCATTCTAAGCACTTTCACTGATTGTCTCATTTAAGGTACATGTCCTACTGCGTGACAGAAATACTGCACCACCTCACCTGACAGATGGACAAACTGAGGCAAATTTGCCTCATGAACTTAGGTGGCCTGACACCAGAGCACACATTCCTACTTACTGATTCCTATGGAAACACACCATACCTGTGTCCTACTGAGAAAGGCAGAGGGTGAGACAGCAGCAAAGTTTTGATCAGGGAAGTCCTCACCACGGTAACAGATGAGCAGAGAGCACTGTGGCTCTGGACAGAACTGATTTTCCTTCTAACAGACTTGGTGACCTGATGCACATTCCTTAATCTTAGTTTTCTCCCATAAATATGGACAGGAACACCTATCCATAGGGGTTGTACAGAGTGGAAGTAAAGATCTCTTAGGGCCTGAGACTTCTCCAATGATAGAGATGATTGATCTACTATTGCTGTAAGTAATTACATGAGCTCTTGTCCTAGAGTATTACTCTTCGCTTTACTGAAATATTCGCATAATTCTAGGGCAAAGCTGCTGAAAAAAAACACACAACAGAAAACAAAACAAAACTGTTATAGAGATTATTAATCTTGCTTTTTGGCAAAAGAAGGACTCGGGTGGAATAAATATTATTTCTGACTTAGATGGATTTCCTAAGGTTCTTTCAGCATCTCTTTGGAACAGTGGTTCTCAAGCTTGAGTAGGCATCTGAATCACTGGAAGGCTTGCCAGAGGCAGACTGGGGGGCTGCTCCCTTGGAGTTGGATTCGGCAGGTCTGAGGTGGAACCGAACAAAATATGCAAGCAAGTCAACCAAGCCATAGATTCCTTCGAGACACCGGAGGGACTGAGGGAAGGTGTCTTACAAAGCACTTCAGAGAACACTTCAAAATTATTTTCAGCAGCATACTCTTAAAAAAAGAAAAAGCCTCCATCTATGCACCTTCTAATTGCGCATACGGAAGTTGGGTGGAAAAAGAAATAAATCTGATAATAAAGCTGTCCATGGTATGTCCAGGGCTGAAGGGCAGGCCTCAAGGCCTTTGGACAAGGCCAATGACACCAAGCAGCGCAAAGGAATGACTGAGTCAAGAGCATGACCTGGGAAGAGAACCCCCAGAGCACAGTGTGCAAAAACTTCAAGAGCTCTTGCCAAGGACAAAAGAACAACGCATCCCAGGAAAAGGAGAAAAAAGAATGTATAAGAGGTCAGATTAGCAAAGAAAACAGAGTAGAAAGCGCACACAAGGAACTGAGATAAGTAACAATCTGGACAAATGAGAAGAATGGTATAAAACCCAGCTAATGAGGTGAAATCCTTCCAGAATAAAATTACGCAATTGCACATACAGAGGCATAATAAAAGCCATAAATATAAAATGGCAAGGAATTGACTGGGTAATGGTGTAGTAATTAAAGCCTGGAGGTTCATAATAGACCTCAAATTGAACATTAATCAACCAAAAAGATGCGTTGCCTGCACTCCGACGCAGGATGTGTGAAACACACCAAGCCATCAGAGCCACTCTCTGCAGGAAGGCTCTCCCTCCAAGCAGGGAGTTGGGCGGCGCCAAGAGGGAAAGATTAAATAAGAGCAGGGATGACGTGAGTTTATGCCTGTATAGTGGCCCCGGTGTCACTGAGGGAAGCCGAGACATCAACTCTGTGGACTCTTCCAAAGGCCAGCAGATAGCAGGAGTGATGCCCCTGTTGATGCCTGCATCACAGCAACAGAGCTAGAAGATCTCCTCTCAGGGGCACCTGGGTGGCACAGCGGTTAAGCGTCTGCCTTCGGCTCAGGGCATGATCCCGGCATTATGGGATCAAGCCCCACATCAGGCTCCTCCGCTGTGAGCCTGCTTCTTCCTCTCCCACTCCCCCTGCTTGTGTTCCCTCTCTCGCTGGCTGTCTCTACCTCTGTCGAATAAAGAAATTAAAAAATCTTTAAAAAAAAAAAAAAAAAGAAGACGACCTCCTCTCAGGCCAGGACATGTGCTCCCGGGCCCTGGGATGGAGCAGGCATGGCAGGCACCTGCAGGCATCACTACAAGCTTGCAGAGAGAGTATCTTGCTTATTGAAAGCAGTGGTTCTCTAACTTGAGCTTGTGCTAGAATCATCTGGAAGCTTATTAAAACCACAGGTTGCTGGGTCCCAGCCCCAGAGTTTTAATTCAGTTTTTCTGGGGAGACCCCAAAATGTGCATTTCTAACAAGTTCCCAGATATTGTGGATGCTGCTAGTCTGTGACCACACTTTACGAACCACTGATTTAAAGTTATGCCACATCTATATTCTCATTTTCCATCAGTAGCAAACCTGTTTTTAAAGACATGAAAAGCTAGAAGAGTTGATGAAGGAGAAATAAATCTGATTGTTCTGATTTTTTTTTCTGTGAATAATGAAAAATGTCATTAATGAATTAAAATCCATAGAGGATGCAGATTGGTCATTGCCCGGAGCTTGGGCAGGGGGAGCGATTGCTTAATGGATACGGGGTTTCCTTTTGGGATGATAGTAATTAATGTCTTGCAACCACACAGAGGTAGTGTTTGCACACAACATGTGAATGTAATGTCACTGAATAATTCACTTTGCAATGGTTTATTTGATCTGATGTGAATTTCACCTCAATTTAAGCAAGAGTGAATACAGATAGACTGATTACCATGTGCAAACTCTCAAGTGTTTAATTCATTTGGTCCCTACAAGCCATCAAGCAGGACTACTTGTTACAGATGAGGAAGCCATGCCTTGGAGCTTGAGTAATGTGTCTGCTGTCTAGCAGTTAAATGTGATGCGCCCGCATCCTGAGTCTACGGGTGGCACTCATAACTTCTACGCTATGGTTTGAACTGCTTCTTGGGTGGCATAAAGTGTATCTATCTCCAAGCTGGGGTTTAGGACTGACCAGACAGAAGCCCCAGAGGTTCAGAAATGGCCGAGGATAATAGTCCTATAGGACACCCAAAGACAGCCAGCCACATGGGGCCCGTGAGGGGAGTACAGCATGAAGTCCTTACAAACCCCTCAGTATCTACTGATGGGGAGAGGCTGGCTCTCTGTTCACTGCTTACCCGCTAATCACATACACTGCCTTGCATCTATTTGTGAAAACTCACAATTTTCTAGACATACCCTACTCAGGTCTTCTCAAACTTTAAAGCACTGCATGGATTGCCTGAAGATCTTGTTAAAATACAGATTCTGATCAAAAGACTTAGGTGAGCCTGAGGTCCTGCATGTCTAACCAGCTCCCAAAGGATGCTGATACTGCTGGGCTGAGAACCACATTTTGAAAAGCAAGGTACTATACTTCCCAAATCTGTCATAAGAATTCTAGTCCCCACTGTTTGACTCATTCATTCATTCGTTCACTCACTCATTCATTCATTCGACAATTATTTCTTCTTTTTTCAACAAGTATTTTTTTAAGCATTCATCATTGCTAAGGAACTTGCTAGCTGCCAAAAATACATCTATGAACAAAATACCATTTTAAGGGCTAGAAATCTATTTGGAAGACGCAAGGGGATGGGATTTGGAGAGTGGACAGGCTTTCACTTGCTATGTCCCTCTTTTATCTACTCCTAGATTGTCTGCATTTTTTACAAGGAAGTATTACTTTCTGGCATGAAGGTCACGTGGCATGCAATGGGCAAGCAGAGTCAAGTTCACAGAGAGGGTGAGCCTTGGAGGGGAAGAAACAGATTCCAGACTCTCTCCTGAGGCATTTTTTTTAATTTTTTTATTATATTATGTTAGTCACCAAACAGTACATCCCCAGTTTCCAATGTAAAGTTAGATGATTCATTAGTTGCGTATAACAACCAGTGCACCATGCAATACGTGCCCTCCTTACTACCTATCACCAGTCTATCCCATTCCCCCACCGCCCTCCCCTGAGGCCCTCAGTTTGTTTGTCATAGTCCATAGTCTCTCATGTTTCATTCCCCTTTCTGATTACCCTCCCTTTCTTTATCCCTTTCTTTCCCTACCAATCATCCTAGTTCTTATGTTCCATAGATGAGAGAAATCATATAATTGTCTTTCTCTTCTTGACTTATTTCACTTAGCATTATCTCCTCCAGTGCCGTCCATGTTGCAGCAAATGTTGAGAATTCATTCTTTCTGATAGCTGAGTAATATTCCATTGTATATATGGACCACAGCTTCTTAATCCAGTCATCTGTTGAAGGGCATCTCGGCTCCTTCCATGATTTNTCCACGAATTAGCTATTGTGGACAATGCTGCTATGAACATTGGGGTGCATATGGCCCTTCTCTTCACTACGTCTGTTTCTTTGGGGAAATACCCAGTAGTGGAATGGCTGGGTCATAGGGTACCTCAATTTTTAACTTTTTAAGGGACCTCCGTGCTGTTTTCCAGAGTGGCTTGGACCAACCTGCATTCCCACCAACAATGTAAGAGGGATCCCCTTTCTCCACGTCCTCTCCAACAATTGTTTCTTGCCTTGTCTATTTTTGCCATTCTAACTGGCATAATGTGGTATTTTAGTGTGGTTTTGATTTTAATTTCCCTGATGGCTAATGATTTTGAACATTTTTTCATGTGTCTGTTAGCCATTTGTATGTCTTCATTGGAAAAGTGTCTGTTCATATCTTCTGCCCATTTTATGATTTGTTTATTTGTTTCTCGTGTATTGAGTTTGAGAAGTTCTTTGTAGATCTTGGATACCAGTCTTTTATCTGTAGTGTCATTTGCAAATATATTCTCCCATTCCGTGGGCTGTCTCTTAGTTTTTTTGACTGTTTCCTTGGCTGTGCAGAAGCTCTTTATCCTGATAAAGTCCCATAAGTTCATTTTATCTTTTATTTCTCTTGCCTTTGGAGATGTGTCGTGAAAAAGGTTGCTCTGGCCGATGTCATAGAAGTTGTTGCCTATGTTCTCCTCTAGAATTTTGATGGATTCCTGTCTCACATTGAGGTCTTTCATCCATTTGGAGTTTATTTTTGTGTATGGTGTGAGAGAGTGGTCAAGTTTCATTCTTTTGCATGTAGCTGTCCAATTTTCCCAGCACCATTTATTGAAGAGACTTTTTTCTACCGGATGTTTTTTCCTGCCTTATCAAAGATTAGTTGCTCAAAGAGCCAAGGGTCCATTTCTGGGTTCTCTATTCTATTCCATTGGTCTATGTGTCTGTTTTTGTGCCAGTACCATGCTGTCTTTGTGATCACAGCTTTGTAGTACAGCTCGAAATCCGGCATTGTGATGCCCCCAGCTTTGTTTTTCCTTTTCAACAGTTCCTTGGAGATTCGGGGCCTTTTCTGGTTCCATACAAATTTAAGGACTATTTGTTCCAGTTCTTTGAAAAATGTCCTCGGTATTTTGATCGGGATAGCATTGAAAGTGTAGATTGCTCTGGGTAGTATGGACATTTTAACTATGTTAATTCTTCCAATCCATGAGCATGGAATATTTTTCCATCTTTTTATGTCTTCCTCAATATCTTTCAAAAGTGATCTATAGTTTCTAGGATATAGGTCCTTTACGTCTCTGGTTAAGTTAATTCCAAGGTAACG